>NC_057806.1:635900402-636029158 GCF_018294505.1 Triticum aestivum
GCGCGGCGTACGGGCCGCGGGGGCCAGATCCGAGCTGAGCGGGCCAGCGGCGGCGAGGTGGCGGTGGAGACATGTGGCGGAAGGCGATTCGCTGGCGCGGCGGGGCGGACGTGTCCGGCCGGACCGGGCGTGTCCGGCGGCGCAGGGTGGAAGAAGGCTAGGGTTTGGACCCAAATTTTCGGAGGGGGAGGCCTATTTATACATAGAAGGAGCTAGGAGACTCCAAATGGAGTGCGGTTTTCGGCCACACGATCGTGATTGAACGACCGAGAGGATGGAGAGGGTTTAGGTGGGTTTTGGGCCACTTTGGAGGGGTGTTGGGCTGCAATACACACGAGGCCTTTACGGTTCCTCGGTTAACCGTTGGAGTATCAAACGGACTCCAAATGGCACGAAACTTGAGAGGCGGTCTACCGGTAGTGAACCAAGGCCGCTTGGCAAGTCTCGGTCCAATCTGAGAACGTTTAACACTCGCACACGAAAAGAGGCAAAAGGGGACGCCGGAGGACATAGGAGTGCCGGAATGCAAAACGGACAATGGGGAAAATGCTCGGATGCATGAGACGAACACGTATGCAAATGTGATGCACATGATGACATGATATGCGATGCATGACATGGAAAAAAGCAAAACAAAGACAAAACCCAAACACGAGGAAATATCATAACTTAGAGCCGAAAATGGTAAGAATTGGAATACAAATATGGCAAGTTACATACGGGCGTTACAGCCTACGATGGAATTACTCACGCACGGCGGTGAGCATCATGAAATTGGTGATGGAGGATGGTTGATGATGACGATGGCGACGGATTCCCCTCTCCAAAGCCCCGAATAGACTCCAGATCAGCCCTCCCAAGAGGTTTTAGGGCTTGGCGGCGGCTCCGTATCGTAAATCATGATGAATTCTTCTCTCCTGATTTTTTTCTCCCCAAAACTCAATATATGGAGGTGGAGTTGGAGTCGGAGAGGCAACAGGAGGCCCACGAGGTAGGGGGGCGCGCCCCCACCCTCGTGGAGAGATGGTGGGCCCCCTGGCCTTAATCTTTTGCAAGTATTTTTCTTATTTTATGAAAAGTGGCTCCGTGAAAATTCAGGTCATTCCGAGAACGTTTGCTCCTGCACATAAATAACACCATGGTAATTCTGCTGAAAACAGCGTCAGTCCGGGTTAGTTCCATTCAAATCATGCAAGTTAGAGTCCAAAACAAGGGCAAAAGTGTTTGGAAAACTAGATACGTTGGAGACGTATCACGGGAATCCCTCACGCTTGCGCGACACGGAGGGCACAATAGAACAACACCAAAATAAAACATACAACTCATACCAATCTAGATCATCAATCAACCCAAAGACAAAGGATATCTACTCAAAACATCATAGGTTGGCAAAACATCATTGGATCATAATATGTGGTATAAAGCACCATGTTCAAGTAGGGATTACAGCGGGGTGCGGGAGAGTGGACCACGTAAAAGAGATGAGGATGGTGATGATGATGGTGATGTTGATGAAGACGATCACCGCGACGATGATTCCCCTCCCGATGGCACTCCAGCGCCACCGGGAGAGAGAGGAGGAGAGGTTCTCCCCCTTGTGCTTCCTCCTCCATGCCCCCTGGATGGGGAGAGGTTCTCCCTATGGTCCTTGGCCTTCATGGTGATGATGGCCTCTCCGAGATCCTCCTCCATGCCCTCCGGTGATGATGGCCCCCTCAAGCAGGGTGCCACAGGGCCTAGATTGATTTCTCGTGGCTACAGAGGCTTGCGGCGGCGGAACTTCCGATGTAGGTTAATTTTTGGAGGTTTGGGTATTTATAGGAGATGTTGGCATCAAGAACAGGTCAGGGGGCCCCACGAGAAGTCCACGAGGCACAGGGGCGCCCCCAGGGGGTGGGCACCCCCCACCCTCGTTGGGCCTAGGGACTCCCCTCCGGTAGATTTTTGTTCCAGTATTTTTTATATTTTCCAGAAAAATTCTCCGTTGATTTTCATCGCATTCCGAGAATTTTTATTTCTGCACAGAAACAACACCACGGTAGTTCTACTGAAAACAACATCAGTCCAGGTTAGTTCTAATCAAATCATACCAAAATCATATAAAACTATTGTAAACATGGCATGAATACTTCATAAATTACTAGCACATATGCCCGTGTGTTGCAACAGGAAAAATTTATGTTTTGTGCAAGCATAATGTCCCACAACATCGGATTCACTATGAAGAACATGCTGCAACACAACATCCTTCTACAAAATGAACATAAAAAATATGTTGCAATTTAGCAGTGTTCATATTTTCTTTATAGGGCATAATCTCCCATGGATTCCATTTAAGATAATCCTTTTTAATGTCATTTAAGTATAATTCTTTCATTAATTACCATGACCTCCTCACCCGTTTTAGTCGGGAATCAAATCCTGTCTTTTCTAATTTAGTAGCCCAACACACTGGGCCTACAGATCCTTCCCTTTAATTTTCTACCTTTTTACCTCAAATCCTTCATGTAGAATTTATTAAGATCACAATCTTTCTTTTAGTTATTCCATCAGTTTACCCATAATCCTTTATTTAATTAGCCACGTCCATTTAAATGTTCTATTTAAACCCACAACCCTTCCTTTATTTAAGCCCTAAACATGATGACTGCCACTCGTATATTTAGAGCGAGTTGGGATTAGTAAATATGAAAGGAGCATAGGTCGTTGATTGTTACATCGAAGAGCTAGACAGGAGGTCCCGTGTTTAATTCATACAGTGTTGATTTATCTTGACCCAATTATTTTTCGCATTTTCTAAGAAAGTCCATAAAAGGCCCATCAACATAAACCAAACGAAAAGGACTAAACCAAACCAAGAATACCTATTCCCTTTAATAGTAGGTATAGATAGATACGTTGGAGACGTATCAGCATCCCCAAGCTTAATTCCTGCTCGTCCTTGAGTAGGTAAATGATAAAAGAAATAATTTATGATGTGTGAATGCTAGCAAGTGCATGAGTTTGATCAACGATAGTTCCAATCACTTTTTCTAGCATCATTATATATCATAATAGTGGCTCAACTCATAAAACTTCTCATGATCAAGTAACAAGCTATTCACATGTTAAAGTATAGATCATAAACTTTCTTGAAAACTAACAAACCATGCTCTTAGTCATCAAACAATTGCAATTCATCTGATTTTCGGGAAGGGTCTATATAAGAGCTTTGATTCAACAAACTCCACATACTCAACTATCATTTAATATTTCACAATTGCTAACACTCATGTGATATTTATGGGTTCAAAGTTTTAATCGGACACAGAGAAAGATAGGGGCTTATAGTTTAGCCTCCCAACCTTTTACCTCAAGGGTAATCTCAACAATAATAATTTATGAGAACCTACATCCAAGTGGATATATATATCCAGATCGATCCAACACAAAGTGCTTGCCAAAGGAAAAAGTGTAAAAAGGAAAGGTGATGACCACCATGACTCTTGTATAAGGGTAGAAGATAAAAGTAGAAGATAGGCCCTTCGCAGAGCGAAGCAGAGGTTGTCATGCGTTTTATGGTTGGATGCACAAAATCTTAATGCAAAAGAACGTCACTTTATATTGCCACTTGTGATATGGACCTTTATTATGCAGTCCATTGCTTTTATTTCTTCCACATCACAAGATCGTATAAAGCTTATTTTATCCACATTAATAGATGATACATATTTAGAGACCAATTTTTTATTGCATGCACCGATGACAACTTACTTGAAGGATCTTACTCAATCCATAGGTAGGTATGGTGGACTCTCATGGCAAAACTGGTTTAAGGAATGTTTGGAAGCACAAGTAGTATCTCTACTTGGTGCAAAGAATTTGGCTAGAATGAGGGCGAAAGGCAAGCTCAACATGTTGGATGATCCAAGACAATATAACATTTCGAATATAGGAAAACATAACCCATTAAGTTGTGTTCCTTGTCCAACATCAACCTTTTAGCATGTCATATTTTAATGAGTGCTCACAATTGCAAAAGATGTCCAAGATAGTATATTTATATGTGGAATCTCTCTTCCTTCAATATTCTTTCACGAATTGTTCAAGTGACCAATTCTGC
The DNA here is from genome assembly GCF_018294505.1 of Triticum aestivum. Taxonomy (NCBI): domain Eukaryota; kingdom Viridiplantae; phylum Streptophyta; class Magnoliopsida; order Poales; family Poaceae; genus Triticum; species Triticum aestivum. The sequence goes on from NC_057806.1 coordinate 635,904,505, forward strand.
GTTTGCTAATTTCCAATAAGTTTACTACCTATACTTATTATGTGTGAAGTAATTACTCCCCATGTTGTAAGCATATGAAACGTATATAAATTCAGATTTATGATATTCAAGTCATTCAACCATTTGCTCGTAGGATATACATGAAGCACATGAGTAAATGACACACTACTCCAAAAAGATATAAGTGAAGAATACTGAGTAGTCAAATAATTAAATATCTATGGGAGGATTATTTTTCACTCAAGATTTCAGATCCAATAATTTTATTCCAACAGCAAGTAAAATTTAAAATACGCTCGAAGCAAAACACATATCATGTGACGAATAAAAATATAGCTCCGAGTAACGTATACCGATAGTTTTTGAAGACGAAAGAGGGGATGCCTTTTGGGGCATCCCCAAGCTTAGGCGCTTGAGTCTTCCTTAAATATTACCTTGGGGTGCCTTGGGCATCCCCAATCTTAGGGTCTTTCCACTCCTTATTCTCCTCATATCGATATCTCACCCAAAGCTTGAAAACTTCAATCACACAAAAATTAACGGAACTTCGTGAGATAGGTTAGTATGATAAAGAATAATCATTCACTTTTGTCCTGTCAAATACAAGGTTCATAATTGTTCTCACACAATTCCTACTGTTCCCTATCATTTCTACAATTTATATTGAGAAATACAAGCCATAGAAACTAGAAAACAAGCAAACTATGCATTGAAAACAGAATCTGTCAGAAACAGAACAGTCTGTAATGATCTTGAAAGCAACCATACTTATGCTACTCAAAAAATTACAAAATAAATTGGTGGACGTGATGAATTTGTCTATTAATCTTTTTCAAAAAGAATCAACTCAATCGCACTCTTCTGTAAAAAATGACAGCTAATCTCGTGAGCGCAAAGTTTCTATTTTTTTACAGAAAGATCACATTAACTTTCACCCAAGTCTTCCCAAAGGTCTTACTTGACACTTTATTGAAAAAAATCTATAAAACATGATTACTACAGTAGCTTAATTATGAGAACACACAAAAATAGTAAGGGTAAATATTGGGTTGTCTCCCAACAAGCGCTTTTCTTTATTGCCTTTTTAGCTAGGCATGATGATTTCAATGATGCTCACATAAAAGATAAGAACTGAAACATAAAGGGAGCATCATGAAGAATATGACTAGCAAATTTAAACCTAACCCGCTTCCTATGCCTAGGGATTTTGTGAGCACACAATTTATGGGAACAAGAATCAACTAGCATAGGAAGGCAAAACAAGTATAACTTCAAAACTTTAAGCACATATAGAGGAAACTTGATATTATTGCAACTCCTACAAGCATGTATTCCTCCCTCATAATAATTTTCAGAGCATCATGAATGCTTTCAACAATATTACCATCACATAAAGCATTCTTTTCATAATCTACGAGCATAGAAATTTTACTACTCCCCACATAAGCAAAATTCTTCTAATTCGGAATAGTGGAATCATTACTAACTAAAGTTGACACTCTTCCAAATCCACTTTAGATTATAGTATTATTCATACTCCAAAAGATATAAGTGAAGTTCATGGAGAATTATACAATTAATATAGACTAACCAATATCCAAGCTCAAAATATATAAGTGAAGCACACGAAGTATTCTATAAAACCATACTCAAAAGATTTAAGTGAGGCACAGAGAGCAATTCTATAAGATCATACTTAAAAGATATAAGTGAAGCACATGAAGCATTCTATAAATCAATGAAGGGCTATATCATACTAGCATGGTTCTTAAAGGAAAAACAGAAAACACAAAGGACACAAATCATGTGAACAAAACAAAAACCGAGGTATACCGATAATTGTTGAAGAAGAAAGATGGGATGCCAACCGGGGCATCCCCAAGCTTAGATGCTTGAGTATCCTTAGAATATTTATTTGGGGTGCCTTGGGCAACCCCAAGCTTGATCTCTTGCCTCTCTTTATTCTTCTCTTATTGATAGCTCCTCGATCTTCGAACACTTCATCCACACAAAACTTTAACAAAAACTTTGTGAGATCCGTTAGTGTAAATGAAGCAAATCACTACCTTTAGGAACTGTTGCAAACTTATTCCAATTTCATATTAGAACTATATATACTATATTCCAACTTCACCACGGTTCATACCCCCCTATACTACCCATAGATTCATCAAAATAAGCGAATAACTCATAGAAAACAGAATCTGTCAAAAACAGGACGGTCTGTAGTAATCTAGTAAACTTCTGTAACTCCAAAAAATCTTAAAAATACGACAATTTAAACAATTTGTACAGAAGTAATGTGCAAAAAGTTTCAGACCCATTTGACTTTCCAATAAAAAATGTAAAATCACGCGCTACAGCCAAAGTTTCTGTTTTTGTACTCAACATAGTAAACAAGCAATCTAATCATCCTAAAATCGAAGCTTGGCACATTATTTTTATAATGCAATGGATAAATACAAGGGGATAATTATTTTCAGAGAAGCTTCCATGAATTTTTTTACATTGTTTTCATGAGCATGAACACAGGTGTTCAACGTCGACCCTCACTTCTCCAATGCATAACCTTCCAATCACTTCTCTTATTGAAAAAAACTTTTTAGGTATGAGAGGCAAGTATTTTTTTGGTACTTTCATTCTTTTAATTTTTTGTATGTTTCACGCACAACTAAAGAGAAACAAAAAAAGGAAAAACAAAATCTACTTAGTGAAGAAAGCAAACAAGCACACACGAGAATATCAACCCCACGCTATTGCTCCCCGGCAACGGCGCTAGAAAAGAGCTTGATAATCCCCAAGTGCGGGAATCATCGTAGCAATTCCCAAAGGTGGAAGTGATAAGTATGGAGTGTAGAACCCACAAGGAGCTAAAGGTAAGATCAATATTCTCTCAAGCCCTATCTGCCACTCATACGACTCTACGTATACCGAATGTTTGCTTCCAACTAGAAACGAGAAATAAAACTACATTGTGGGTATGAAGAGGATAACTTTGCATGATATCGGAGAGCTAAAATATGAAAGTAGATGCTGTTATCATAAAGTTAGAATATATTACTAAATATTATAAATAGTGCGTGTGGAATAATGATGGATCGGTGTGCGGAATTGTCCTAGGAAATTGTTAACAAGACTGATAGTCGTCATTGCAATTTCATATGAGGGAGAGGCATAAGCTAACATACTTTATCTTCTTGGAACATATACACTTATGATTGGAACTCTATCAAGCATCCGCAACTACTAAAGATCATTAAGGTAAAACCCAACCATAGCATTAAAGCATCAAGTCCCCGTTATCCCATACGCAACAACCCCCTTACTCGGGTTTATGCTTCTGTCACTCAAGCAACCCACTATAAGCGAATCATGAATGTATTGCAACACCCTACAACGGGAATCCCTCATGCCTGCGCGACACGGAGGGCACAATAGGACAACACCAAAATAAAACATACAACTCATACCAATCTAGATCATCAATCAACCCAAAGACAAAGGATATCTACTCAAAACATTATAGGATGGCAACACATCATTGGATCATAATATGTGGCATAAATCACCATGTTCAAGTAGGGATTACAGTGGGGTGCGGGAGAGTGGACCGCGTAAAATAGATGAGGATGATGATGTTGATGAAGACGATCACCGCGGCGATGATTCCCCTCCCGATGGCACTCCGGAGCTACTGAGAGAGAGGAGGAGAGGTTCTCCCCCTTGTGCTTCCTCCTCCATTGCCCCCTGGATGGGGAGAGGTTCTCCCTTTGGTCCTTGGCCTTCATGGTGATGATGGCCCCTTCGGGATCCTCCTCCATGCCCTCCGGTGATGATGGCCCCCTCCGGCAGGGTGCCAGAGATGGCCTAGATTTATTTCTTGTGGCTACAGAGGCTTGCGGTGGCGGAACTTCCGATCTAGGTTAATTTTTGGAGGTTTGGGTATTTATAGGAGAGCTTGGCATCGAGAACAGGTCAAGGGGCCCCACAGGATGTCCATGAGGCACAGGGGCGCGCCCAGGGGGGGGGGGGGTGAGCGCGCCCCCACCCTCGTGGGGCCCACGGGACTCCCCTCCGGTAAATTTTTGTTCCACTATTTTTTATATTTTCCAGAAAAATTCTCCGTTGATTTTCATCGCATTTCGAGTACTTTTATTTCTGCACAAAAACAACACCGCGGTAGTTCTGCTGAAAAGAGCGTCAATCCGGGTTAGTTCTAATCAAATCATACCAAAATCATATAAAACTATTGTAAACATGGCATGAATACTTCATAAATTATAGATACGTTGGAGACGTATCAAGCTAAGCTTACGTCGATCTTCCCCGTAATACCATTTCACCTTGAGCAGCAAGCTTGATTTCGAGTTTGTGTCATACCCGTGGTTCCAATAACCTTTCGCTTCATCATTCCTTTGACTTGATGTCATCACCAATTGATTACATCTTCATGAAATCTCTCCACAATTGTGTCATGATCATCATCAACAATTTGAGGTCTTATAGGATATCAATCAAATTTTTGATGGGGATTACCATCCTGGTCCCCCGGTAATTTGTATTGTCATCAACTACTTTCTTGCCTTCTTTCCAACACAAACTTGTTCGTGTTTTTTGATTATACCTTGAGTTCCTTGCTATCCAGCATTTGTTCTTCTTTACCTTGGAGTATTACCGTCTTTTATGTCAAGAATGACATGAGAATTTCATCACCTAATAAGAATTCTTGATACAAGTGATACTTCTCGCCATATCCGTTCATTTCTTGGTCCCCGTGTTGTTGCTAACGGGAATACCGACAATTGAACTATGATGTGTGAATTCAAAATTGCTAGCAACTCTATTGCTTTGAAGTTAATGATCGATAGTTCATTCTTAGACTATAAGTTATTGAATCACCATTCTAGCATTGATCATGCTACCTAAGCCCATATCTCGCGTGCACCCTTCAACCAATGTTTAATTGTGTATGTTTTCCTCGAGCATACATCAATATATCATTTGATCTGACAAATGTTATCTCCATGTTCACATAATTGTGGAAATCCATCTTTTTGGAAATCTCGATGAATTGTCGCTGAGTCCATCAACCACCTCCTCATCCTCTCCATGGTTTAATGATGAACTCTTGTTTTGGAATTCGCTTCCATAGATCATTTCCCAAGAATCTTACAATGTCATCTCATTAATTTGTGTTGCATCGTTCCTTCTCAGGCACCCCAAGTCTGAGGTATCCTGACACCATTTAGATCTGAATCTCGGTCATATATGATGGTTGGAACATATTTCAAAGAGTTATAATATTGGTCTTTATATGACCCGATAAGGTGATGTCATGCCTGACACACCTGGTCGGAGGACCTATTGTTATAGCTTGCTTTTTGGCAAGGTTAGCCTTTTTTCCATGAGGAAATTGTAAGACTTATTCTATAAGTTGTTCCTGATGGATCCTTTGTGTATCCATAGCCTGATTTTTACCTGATGACCATGTCAATGCTATCTTGAAGCATGTCTGTGCTACTCCGATCATCAATAAGAGCATTTGAAGCAGAATGCTAAATTCTTTTTATCAATTATCCAAACACCGTTGTATGGGTAATGTCATGAAATTTCTTCCCCCTTTTCTAAAGGGTTTTCTACGTTATATCCTGTCATGAATATCATGCCTTGCTTGTCCTTGGGAAGGATATACCCCTGAAATATGTGTTTAAACACACTTTCCTTTTCATTGTTCTGTTTAATCTGATGAACACCTTTTCCTTTCCATTGTTTTGTTTAACCTTTCTGGTGATCTATATGATCTAAGCAATAATATTCTTCTGCTTATGTAAACACCTTGGTGTACAACCGTGTCAGTAAGACCCTGTTGCTTTTGTTGATGGCATTTCGGTAACCACCGATGCACAAGAACTTTGCCTATAGGTCCACCTCGTTCGAACGAGCAGGAAAATGGTTCTCTTCGTCCCTCGCCCTTGGTACCGATGTTGTTGTTGACATAACTGACATGCTATTCCCTGACATGCCTTGCTATCATGACCATGCAAGATGTCGCCGCCCCTCTTGCTTTAACCCACATGGTGGGCCCATAACCCATAGTTCCCAGGATCAAAACCTGACTCTCATGTACACCCTGTTGCCAAATTTATTCCTCACGCTTGACTTCATATGTAATTCACGGGCCACCTGCCTAGTGATTTATTCTGGTATCACACACAATACTTATTCCCATTGCTCTGAACCCCTTTCACACTTAGTTTCAGGCAATGAACGATGGCCTATCCGCTTGAAACTTCCATTTTCACCTTCTTACTTTGCTATAGGTGATTTTCCTGAATTTCATCTCGGGAGATGCCTCTATGCCTCGTACACTGAGATAGCCCCAGGTACCTAACATGTTTTGAGCTCCGTAACTCCCGCGTTTCCCCCCTTATCTTTTCGTAAGTACGGTGAAGATCCAGAAGGAAGGACGACAACTTCATCATGGTGCATTGATGTAGAGAAATTAAGACATCAACAAGAGGGATCAACTTCTTCGAAGAGCAACCAAAGGCGAGAAGATTCTTTAGAATTCCGTAACCATATCTTTCCCCCCTTACTCCACCTCTTAAAATCTCGGGACGAGATTTCTTGTAGTGAAGGAGAATTGTGACGCCTGAATAAGTAAGCTACAATAATTTCACACTAATGATGCCACGTCACCTCGGTTATTGTTGTTAATCTCGTGATGGTTCAAAAATGATTCAAATTTAAAATAAAGACAAACATCAAAAGTTTTCAAACATTAAAACAAAAATGTTCAAACTGGGACAAATAAATCCTAAGTAATAATGGTGGAGAAACCACACTTGTATAAAATGTGTAAATACTAAAAAGTGAATAAAATAGTAGCGAAAACAATTAGTTAAATGATTATAAAATAATAAACAATTACAAACTATTTTATATTAGGTGGCAAGTCAATTGTGGTAGTGGCATAAGTATTAATAATATTTTAGGTACAACTTGCGTATTTCATAAAAACAAAAATTTAATAAAACAGAAAAGAAGAAATAAAAGAAAATAGAAAATAGAAAATAATAACTAAACTAAAACAAAAGAAGAAACCCCCCTCCCCTGCTGGGCCGTGGACCAGCTGGCCCCTGCCAGGCAGGCCGGTCACCTACTCCTGTCCACTTTCCTCTGTTCACACAACAGAGCCGTGGCAGACATCCATGGCGCCCTGGCCATGGATGACCTCCACGTCGCCCCTCTAGTCCTATAAACTCACCCCCGCAAAACCCTAGACCGCCCTCGTCCATTCCCCCAGGATCCACCATCGGCCCCTCCTCTTTCGCTCGATATCGAGCTCGATTTGCTCCGCGGTCACCACTGCTTCGCCCTCTTGCCGCGGCCACCGTCGTCGCCATCGCTCGGGAACACGTCCTGGAGGATCTCCGCGCTCGGCTTCGTTCGTTTCGGGGACCATCTTGAGCCGAGGAGCTGCGTAGCCGACGCCATCGCCATCTTCTTCAACTGGCCGCCACCAACTCGCCGTCGATGCCGTCGCTCCGGTCCACCCCGACCCTTCCCGAGCATGCCAACGGACTCACAGTGAGCTTCTCCCTCGGATCCCCCCTTTGTTTTGGACGTCGTAGGCTGCCTTCACCATCGTGCCCGATCTCGCGTGCCCGATCTCGCGTGTACGCGTACGTATGTGCGTGTGTGCTCTGCGCTGCTGCTATGCCTTGCACTGCTGTTGCTTTGGGCTGCTGCTTCGTTGCTACACTGGTTGCTAGCCACTGCGTGCTGCTGCTCCTAGGCGCCACCACTGCTGTTCTATCTGCTGTTGCCCCTTCTGTCGCTGCTGCTCGCCCGCCGCTTGCCTCGCCTGCTGCTCCGCCCGGCCGCGCCTAGCCACCGGCGGCTCCCGCGCTCGCACTGCTGCTTCTTCTCCTTTTAGTGCCGCTGCTGCGCTGCTGTTGCTGCTCGGCTACTGCCGCTGCTACACGCTGCCGTGGCCCCTGCCGCTTGTCCTCGCTGTTACTACTCCCTGTGTTTGACACGAAAAAGGAAAGACGTCGCTCATACAAAAAGATAAGAGGGTTTCATATAAGTGTCTCCCTTTGCACCGAGGAACAAGGTGTTGCGGGCGTGCCAGGGTACATAGTACACAAATACAAGGAAGAAAAGAAAAAGGTAAGGCCTGCTGGCGCTGCCAAGGAATCAAGCGATCGGGTCTCCTGGTTCCCGGAGGCCTCGGAAAGGCTCCGGTTAATTACTCCCGCGGATAGTACCGCGGGACACCTCTGATTAAGCTGTGCAGTCGTCGTCTTTGATCTTCGCTTCAGGTTCCTCATGTATGGTGGTGTGTGAAAGGCGGCGGCAGAGTCCGTGTACTGAGTGGTACACGCGCCGTCGAAAACGTGGCCTTTGCTCCGGCCACGCCCGCCTACGCCGTCTTGCCTCGTCGGCCTTGAGCGGCGTCGATGTAGTTGTTGAAGTAGCATGCATGTTTGAGCTTGGCTTGAACGTCATCGATGACATTGTAGATTCACCGGGAGTGCGAGGGGTATGCCCCACGGGAGTATATGTCGATAGGAGAAGGAGTGGATGGACGTGCGACACATGATGTGCACACATCCGTCGATGACCGCGTACACCGCCGCCAATAGTGGAGGAAGTCGTTACCTTGCACCGTTCGGCACGTGTGACATGTGTTCGTGCCGACGAAAAGGGAGGCCGCAAGATACGCCTAAGCGTGTTCCGGCCGCAGCCGGATGTTGTCTCCGCCGCCATAGCTAGCAACGAGTCATCGAGTGCCGCGCCGCCTCCATAGTTACGACGAGTCGTCGTGACTCGTCCAGCGCCCAGGGCCGGTCCTGAGATTTCGGGGGCCCGGGGCGAAACTAAAACCCAGGGGCCCTTGATTTAAGCATCGAAATAATGTGTTATGGAGAAAATAGACAACAATGCGCGATGCAAAGTCTTGTTTAATGTCATGCTTGAACTTCAACTATGGGAGTACATTATTTTAGATACTGAACCAAAACAACAGAAGCCTTCCCGAATAGTCCACAAGGAATTTGCGTCCAAATTGCATTGTTGGATTCACATTTTTGAGTTCTTGGAATGACTATGGTACGACTATTACTACAAATAGGAGTATCTGAGAAATTAGATAGATGATCGAAATTCATATGAGTGGTGTGGAAAATACTTCTTCGTATCTTCAAAAGTTAAATACCTTCGTATCTTTAAAAAGTAAATATATGGTGCCACGCATGCAAAGTTACTCACATTTAGCGAATTGTGCAAATGATTAAATTAAGAGTTAATTACCCAATTATGACGTCATCTCATTGCTCAATTCAACCAACTGCCATGAGAGAATCCAGATCCTCGTTCTGCGCTTGATCTCTTTGAGATCTACTGCGGGAACATCAATATTACAGAACCAGAACGGTTAATTGTACAAACAGTGAAAGATGTTGACCTGCCGGTAATACTCACCTTTGTAGAGACGACACTCCGGCGCCGGAGATCAGCTCCATAGATCATGTGCGCGCCTGAGATCATGTGCACCGCGCCCCTTGGGATCTGGGTCTCATCTTATACTGCTCTTCTGGTTCACTACGTACGTTTTTTATGGCGGAAAGGCGGCGGCTGTTACGTGCGTGATGGCGATTTGGCGATGCATGCGTGGGTTGGCAGTTGATGCGTGAGTTATGGCGATATATCAGACTCTTCATATACGTACGTCTTTTGAAGAACTTCCATCTACGATACGTAGCTGCTTCTACTTGCGATGGGCCAGGCACACTGAACTTTTTTTTACTGCAGCCAAATGGGCCAAATACAAGGAAATACATACTTGGGGGCCCCTCCACCTTGGGGGCCCGGGGCGGCCGCCCCCCCTGCCCCCCCTCAGGGCCGGCCCTGCGAGCGCCGCATCGGTTTTTTTTTAGAAATGGTATGAGTTAGTTTTAAGTGCCAAAGTTTTTTATGTTGTCGAAAAAAATTGGACCCGGGGTTTGCTTCATTTCTGGCTCCGCCACTGAGTAGAAGGGGGCGCACTCGAGTGCACTGAGTTCAAAGATGTGTGCCGCCGAGTCCCGGCACGATGGTGTTGCAGGCGGACTCGGCGACGGAGGGTGCGTTGGGGACTGCGCACGATCGACGGCTCCAGTACATCGTCATCGTGTGCGGAGAGTGCGCCGGGGGCGCGCATGGGCGGCAGCCCTGACACGTTGTCGCCGTTTTCGCGGTAGTTGTTGTCTTGCGCGGAGAGTGTGCCGAGGGCGCCCAACCCCGGCACGTCATCGTCGTGAGTGGTGGGCGCGCCGGAGGCCGCGCGAACACGGTGGTCCCTGCTCGTAGTCGCCAGGGGTCGCATAGGCGGCGGCCCCGGGGCCGCATGATCGTCTTCAATGGGATGAGATGGAACCGACGGCCCACCTCGACTCCGGCCATCCGGCCGCAGCTCCGGTCACGGCCATGGAGTGGGATGCGGAGAGAGAAGAGATTGAACGAGAGGGAGAGATCAGTTGCAGTTCTCACCTTGGGAGAAAACGATCGGCATGATGGCGATCTTCGTCAGTGGCTCCGGTGAGCCTACTCGTCCTGCTGTGTATGCGGGAGTCTCGGCCGCCTGCGCGAGCTCTCTCGTATGGCCGCGTCCGCCGGGAGTCCTGACCTGGGGCTGCTCCTGCTTGTTGCGTTGGCGTTGGAGGTGGATGGATGTATGCGTGGGTTAATGGATGGATGGTGCGTGGACGAAGGATGGATGTGCTCCCTGCCTCCCTTCTCCGCCTTTTGTACGTGGGTTGTGCTCAGGTATTTATAGGCATGAAGATGGTAGACCGCTGGCGTGACGCCACGCAGCCGGCCGTCCCGATCTTCTTGGAAGAGATATGTACGCCAAGCCGTTTAAGATACGGGCGTTGATGTTTATCTTTCGACACAGGTGTACACCGGGTGCTAGGATCACGTACAACCTGGGCAGGCCATAGCGTACGCACGGGCTGTACCAAGTCCTGGTCATGTGCTAGCACGTAGGTAGTTTTTCTCATACGGGCAAAAAAGTATTACTACAATAGCTTCCAAATAGCTTCATGGCTTTTTTCCTCCGCAACTCCCGGGCGCCTACCTAGGGCGATCTAGGGTTTTGGGGGTGGAACACGGCGGCGCGCGCTGAAACTCGGCGAGGCGACAGGCTTGGATCCCGCTGATGGCGTCTCCGTCGGGACAGGGCAGAGGGAATGATCCCCTGTCGCCAAGGGCGGCGAGGGCAAAGCTAGCGGAGGCCTTGGGGAAACTAGACATCACCGACGAGGAGGCCACACCGCCTGTGCTGGATGATGCGGACGAGGGTAGGCCGGAGAAGTGGTTGCTGGCGGGGAAAGTGCTGCATAGGAATCTCCTGCACATCCAGACCATAACCAATGCGCTCCGTCCGGCTTGAGGAAACCCTAGAGGTTTGGATTTCAAATCTGTAGGGGAGAATACGTTTGTGGCTGAATTTGCGAACCAGAGAGATCGCGATCGCGTTTGGCAAGGGGCGCCATGGCATGTGAGCAAACACGCAGTCATCCTCTCAGAATTTGACGAGTGCATGCGCCCCTCCGAACTGCGTTTTGACAGACTTCAGATGTGGGCTCGGGTTGTCAACCTACCCTTCAACATACGTAATAAAAAGTGGTGTGCTGCAATAGCCAAGCAGATCGATGAGCACGCTACTGATGTGAACTTCGATCACGTTAATGGCTACCTGAGGGCCAGGGTCACAGTGGAAGTGAGCAAGCCATTGAGGCGCTGGATTGTGATTGAATCGGCCCGGAGGAAGAGTGTGGATCCTTACGATATACAGTACGAGAACATCCCGCACTTCTGCTTCTCATGTGGCCGTCTAGGCCATTCTGACCTGTATTGCCCAACCCCGGGAACCAGAGATGCAAATGAAGACCTACCTTTTGGGAAGGGACTGCGGGCTTCAGATGAGCGCAAAAAAGGAAGCTCCAGTGAGAACACGTCCAGAGAGCACGCTGCTAATCAGAATAACAAAGCTGAGACCAGAGGTTCAACCACTGCTGCTGGAAAAGGAGCTGAGGTAAACTCCCCCATAAAGCATAGGAACCAGAACAAACGGAAGGGAGGACCACCGATCAATAAACATGTTTACAGAAGGGTTGAACTGCCCTTGCTGACCAATGAGGCTTTTGAAACTGCACCTACAAAACAAGTCGCAAAGAGTACAGGGGGAGAACCTTCAGACACCTCTGTAGATGAAGATAGGGAGAGAGTTCCCAAGAAGAAGAAACCTACCCCGGTTAACTCAGGGCTTTCGGCAGAGGCTGCGGCGCAACCCTGCCCATCGCAATGAATTGCCTGAGTTGGAACTGCCGCGGGCTTGGGAACCTAGCGGCAGTTCGAGAGCTTCGCAACATTGTGAAGCAGGAATTGCCCGGTCTCCTCTTTGTGATGGAGACCAAAATTTCGGCAAAAAGAGTAGAAAATCTACAGACCACCCTCGGGTTTGCAGGCTGTTTTGCGGTGGACAGCGAGGGTTTGAGTGGAGGAATTGCCTTATTCTGGTCAGCCGATGTCAAGGTTGAGCTCAGGAACTACAGTTCTGGCCATATTGATGTTATGGTGCAGAAAATTGATCAAAACACTAACTCATGGAGATTCACGGGTTTCTATGGCGCCCCCAGAGCGGGGGATCGACACCACAGTTGGAGGTTTCTTCGTACATTGATGGCAATACCACACACGGCCTGGTTGTGTGTTGGTGACTTCAATGAGACGCTCTATGCTTCGGAACACTTCTCGAGAGCGGCAAGGCCTGAATGGCAAATGCGAGCATTCCGGGAAGTCACTGACGAATGCCTCTTCCAGGACCTGGGATGGACAGGGACAAAATACACATGGGACAACGAGCAGTTGGGCCATGATAATGTAAAAGCTAGGTTGGATAGAGCTTTTGGGAATCCAGACCTAATTCACCTGTACGGCCGTTCACGAGTGCGACATATAAGTACGACCGAATCAGACCACTGCTTCCTGCTGCTGGAATTGAGGGCGGATGAGGTCAAGTACAGGACAAGGAGAGCGAAACAATTTCGCTATGAGGATGTCTGGCAAACACATGCAGATTATGACCAAGTGGTGATAGAGAATTGGCAAAGGGGATCAGGTCAGCAAGGCTTGGCCGGTGTGATGAGCGCACTCAAGAACATGCAGAGCACGTTATCAGCATGGGGTGCGAAGGAATTTGGTAGCCTAACCGCTACCATAAAAAAGCTCCGAGCAAAACTAGAACGCTTACGGAGTCAGGCTATCGGCAGAGGGCCCTCGGACGAAGAAAAGGCCACAGTTAAAAAGCTGCGCGAGGCACTTCGTCAGGAGGAAATATGGATGCGACAAAGATCGCGAGTACCGTGGCTACATCACGGTGATCGAAACACCAAGTTTTTTCATGCTCAAGCTGCTATGAGGAGGCGCTTGAATAAAATAGAGAGACTTGAGCGTGCGGATGGTTCTGTTTGCCAAACAGTTGAGGACGATCAGGAGGATGTCCAGCAGTTTTATCGAGCTCTATATACATCTCAAGGTTTCAACCAACTAGACGAGCTCATTGATTTGGTTCTAGTCCGTGTGTCTGAACAAATGAATACATGCATTGACATGCCTTACACAGCACAGGAAGTCAAAGCGGTGCTATTCCAAATGGCACCGTCAAAAGCACCGGGTGTGGACGGCTTTACCGCGGGCTTCTTTCAGAGGCACCGGTCTCTGCTTAAAGAAGATATCATTCCGGCGGTGTTGGGTTTTCTCAACGGTGGCGAATTGCCGGAGGGCATGAACGACACTGCTATCACACTTATACCCAAGGTACGGCACCCACAACGCATCAATCAGTATAGACCTATTTCCCTCTGTTTTGTACTATACAAAATTGCAGCCAAATGCATTGTCAACAGAATAAGGGGCTTTCTTGATGCTATTGTGAGCGAGGAGCAAAGTGCTTTTGTGCCAGGGCGACTCATCACGGATAACGTGCTCATTTCTCATGAGAGTGTTCGTACATTGAAGAAAAGGAAAAAGGGAAAGAATTCTGTTTGCGCTGTCAAACTAGACATGATGAAGGCATATGATCGTGTAGAACGGCACTACCTTGCGGCGATCATGTCAAAGCTGGGATTTAGCGCTTCTTTTGTTCGCCTGATCATGAAGTGTGTCTCGCCAGTCCGATTTTCAGTTCGCGTGAATGGAGAACTTTTGCCGTACTTCACCCCCTCTAGGGGTTTACGGCAAGGCTGCCCGGTGTCACCTTACCTATTTCTCCTCTGTGCAGAGGGTTTCACAACATTACTCAATAGCTATGGTGGAGCTCATGTGGATAGAGGAATCCGAGTCAGCATTCACTCACCTTGGATCAGTCATCTGCTTTTCGCGGATGGCAGCCTTATCTTTATGCAAGCGAGGGAGGAGAGTGCTGCTAGACTGAATAATATCTTGCGGGTCTATGGTCTATGCTCGGGCCAATGTGTCAACAGGGACAAGAGTTCCATCCTATTTAGCCCAAACACTCCAGAACCTGTGAGAGCATCACTAAAAGAAGTACTTGGCATTTCTGTGGAGGCCTTTAATGAGAGATATTTGGGCCTACCGACAGCAATTGGGAAAATCACCTCAGGATCCTTCAATTTCATTGGTGATAGAGTGAGATTGAGGATGAATGGGGGGACCGAGCGTATGGTCTCGTGCGTAGTGAGGGAAGTTATGCTCAAGTCAGTGGCCCAATCCATACCGACCTTCACTGTGAGCTGCTTCAAGCTGACCAAAAAGGTTTACAAAAGCATTACCTCGCCGATGGCAAAGTTCTGGTGGAGCAGCTCCATTGACCGGAAATCCTTGCATTGGTTAGACTGGAAATCTCTGTCACTTCCAAAGTGCAAAGGAGGCATGGGATTTGAAGACTTGGAATGCTTCAACATTGCACTGTTGGGTAAACACGGCTGGAGGATGGTCACAAACCCGGACTCCTTATGTGCTCGGATACTAAAAGGCCGTTACTTCCCAACGACTGATTTTATGAGTGCCACAGCGCCAAGGAGCGCTTCTGCTACCTGGAGAGGGATTATGGCCGGACGAATGGCACTTGAGGTCGGTCTAATGAAGCGAATCTGTGATGGCACCTCTGTGAACATTTGGACTGATCGGTGGCTTCCTGGGAAACTTTCACTGAGACCATCAGTTTAGATTGGGGATGCCGCTCTCCATATGGTTTCAGACTTAATAGACAATGAGAATTGGACCTGGGAAACTGATCTCATTAGGACTAACTTCACATCACCAGATGCTGATGCAATTCTAAACATACCTCTCAGGCAGGAAGGTGGTGATGATTTCTGGGCATGGGCTCACGAGAGGTCGGGATCCTATACTGTAAAATCCGCGTACCGTGCTCTAATGACTCGCAACGAGCATTTGGCTCTAGAGGAAGGGACGGTCACAGAAACTTCAGAGAGCGACAAACAGTTATGGACTCGACTATGGAAGCTCACGGTGCTGCCCAAGGTTCGTGTCTTTTGGTGGCGAGTCCTCCGTGGCATTTTACCGGTGGAATCAACACTAAGGCACAGACACATTGCGACCATAGCTCGTTGCAAGGTCTGCAAGGGTGCAGACGAAGACATGGTCCATGCACTTATCAAGTGCTCCCATGCTCAAAGCTTTTGGCCCGAAGCTAAACAGTGGCTTCAAATCAAACCGCCACAACTACATCCAAGCACTTGGTGTAAGGATATTTTGTGCGATTCTCGCATCAACGAGGGAGATCAGGCAAAGATTATTACAGTCATGTGGGCTATCTGGACCTCACGCAATAATATCACACATGACAAGGAGAGTCTGAACCCTGCTCAGGCTTTGAAACGCATCAGAGAAACCTTAATGCTGCTTGAACTCCCACTGGAACATACCAGGATCATGCCTGGTTTTGGTTGGAGACCGCCAGAGCTGGAATATGTCAAGATCAACACGGATGCAAGTGTCTCAATGACAGAGAACAAAAGTGGAGCGGGCGGACTGGCAAGAACCTCCTCCACCTTTGTTGCTGCCTGGAGTAAGCCGCACCTCAACGTCACAGATCCACTCACTGCAGAAGCACTGGCCCTCCGAGATGAAGTCATATTTGGCAAGCTTCGAGGTCTCCAGCGAGTGGTCTTCGAAACTGATTGCCTGGAGTTGGTCCAGCTATGAAACTCACGACATTTTACGCGCTCTATTATAGCGCCTATTCTTCTCGATATCGAAGAGCTAGCCTCCTCTTTTCCTACTTTTGATATTCAGCATGTATTTAGACAGGCCAACACTTCAGCTCACCTGTGTGCTAAACATGCAAGCACATTGGGTATGACTGATTGTTGGATGAACTCACCTCCCGGTTTCCTCGTGACCAGCCTGATGGCTGACCACGCTGGAGCTGAAAATGTTTGAATAAAGCTCAACGATTCCCGCAAAAAAGGTAGTTTTTCTCATGCATCTGCACGTGCATGCATGGTACTTGAATCAATCGGCCCATATTGGTCATGTAGGCACAGGTTAAATGATTGGCCTAGCTAATTGACCGATCAATAGCCCATTGACCCTCACTTTGGATGAAAGGCACTTCAAGGTATATACGCAGGGGCACTCCTTGCTCCATGCGTAAAAAATATATTATCTGTGCAAATTACCCTCAGACGACTCTTTATTAGAAATTATCTTTTTTTAGAATTATCTTTTCTCTTTATTTTCATACTATATGTAGTACAAAATCTTGTCAAACACCTTGTTGCCGCAGCTGTTCTTATGCTCGCTGCTGTTGTTGCTTAGGTTGCTATGCGTTGCTGCTGCTCTGTTGCTTTACGGTGCTGCCGTTGCTTAGCCATGGCCGTGCGGTGTGAGTGAGTGAGTGTGTGTGTGCTGTGTGTGTCCGGCCGGCCCAAAGTGCTAGTTTAGGGACTAATTTAGTTAGTCTAATTAGTAGTACTAGTTAATTAGCAGATGACATGTGGACCCATGGTTAGTTTAAAGAAAAATAAAATTAAGAAAAAAGGTCCAAGTCAATGACATGTGGCCCCTACATTGTTCATATGTTGACTAGTCAAAACATTTGACTGGGTCAACCCAACTCCTCTGGCCCCACGTCATACACTACCGCTAGAATACACTATGTGACAAAAGTATTTTGCTGTTTTATTTTCGAATTAAAAGAATTCTGTAAATTCAGAAAATGTTTAAAACTTTATAAATTCATATAAAATAATCCGTAACACGGACGAAAATACTTTGTCCATGAAAGTTGCTCAGAACGACGAGACGAATCCAAATACGCGGTCCGTTCATTCACCACACGTCCCTAGCATAGCGAACATGCAACTTTCACCCTTCCGTCCATCTGTCCGAAAATGCGAAACATCTGGAATACTTTCCCGGATGTTTTCCCCCCTTCGCCGGTAGCACCTAGTACCGCGTTAGGTCACTCCTAGCACCGCGTATTGTCATGATATGCTTTGTGTTGCTTTGATTGCTCTATTATTTATTTGTGTTCTCCCTCCGTTACTTCTTTCCGGTAGACCTCGAGACTGCCGCCGATACCCCGTGATCGACTACATCGACGACGACCCCTCCTTCTTGCTAGAGCAACCATGCAAGCCCCCCCGATCAACCCGATATCGCCTATTCCTTCTCTCTATTGCTTGCATTAGAGTAGTGTAGCATGTTACTGCTTTCGGTTAATCCTATTCTGCGGCATAGCCTGGCTATGCTACTACTGTTGTTACCTTTACCTGCAATCCTAAATGCTTAGTATAGGATGCTAGTATTCCATCAGTGGCCCTACATTCTTATCCGTCTGCTATGCTATATTATCGGGCCATGGTCACTTCGGAAAGTGATCACGGGTATATACATATTACACTATTATAAATGATACATGGTGGTGACTAAAGTCGGTTCGGCTCGTAGAGTACCCGCAAGTGATTCTGATGTGGGGGGCTGAAAGGATAGGTGGTTCCATCCAGGTAGTGGTGGGCCTGGGTTCCCTACGCCCCCCTACTGTTACCTTGTGGCAGAGCGACAGGGCAGGTTGAGACCACCTAGGTGAGAGGTGGGCCTGGCCCCTAGTCGGCGTCCGCGAGTACTTCAAAATAAAATGCTTAACGAGATCTGGATATTTGATCTGAGTCTGGACACTGGCCTATATGCACTAACCAACTACGCGGGAACGTTTATGGGCACTCGACGTCGTGGTATCAGCCGAAGCCTTCTTGACGTCAGTGACTGAGTGGCGCGCGCCGGATTGGAGTGAAACACCTGCTATCGGTGTCAAAACCGGCGGATCTCGGGTGGGGGGTCCCGAACTGTGCCTCTGAGGTCGATGGTAATAGGAGACAGGGGACACAATGTTTACCCAGGTTCGGGCCCACTCGATGGAGGTAATACCCTACTTCCCGCTTGATTGGTCTTGATGAATATGAGTATTACAAGAGTTGATCTACCACGAGATCGTAATGGCTAAACCCTAGAAGTCTAGCTGGTATGACTATGATTATGATCGGCCCTCTACGGACGTAGCCCTCCAGTTTATATAGGCACCGGAGGGATCTAGGGTTACACAAAAGTCGGTTACAGAGAAATGAAATCTTCATATTTGATCATCAAGCTAGCCTTCCACGCCAAGGAGAGCCCCATCCGGACACGGGTAGAGTCTTCGGTCTTCGTATCTTCACAGCCCAACAGTCCGGCCCATGGCTAACAGGCCGGATGCCCGAGGAACCCTTAGTCCAGGACTCCCTCAGTAGCCCTCGAACCAGACTTCAATGACGAGGTGTCCGGCGCGCAGATTGTCTTCGGTATTGCAAGGCGGGTTCTTCCTTCGATTACTTCAGAGTGATGTATTAAGCCTCCCATTTAATGTCGAACCCCTCGGTTTTTGTGTATCAACAACTTCGGTTTCCACGTGTCAAGAGAAGGCGAGAGGTCAGGGTGATTTTACACATAACACCCTGGCCATTAAGGAGGAGCGTCTATTTAAAGAGATTGAATCTCAGATCCATTCAGCACCACACGGAAAAATCCTCTGAGCATGCCAGGAAAATCCATTCCAACATGGCTGATGCTCCCAGCTCTTCATCCCACCCCTGTGTCCCTGAAAAAGGCGAATGGGAGAGGTGTTTCGTATCCCACAGTCTGCTGGTGAAGCTGCAAACACAGGGATTTCTTCCCCCCGCAGATCTAGTTCCTGTCCGCGCAGGATTGACCTCCTTCAATGGCGGGGGTCAGGCTGAAAATTCCCCAACCCCTCTAGGGGGGAACGAGTATGCTTTGTCCCTTATCTGCTAAGAGGTGTCGGATTTCCAATTCATCCATTCCTCCGAGGGCTTCTGGAGTATTATGGCCTCCAACTGCACAACTTTACTCCTGCCTCCATCGTGCATATCGCGGGTTATGTTGCTCTTTGTGAGCTATTCCTAGGTTGTGAGGCCCAAATCGAATTGTGGAGAAAGCTATTCTATCTTATCCCGCGCAACCACGGGGGTCAATATTTGTAGTCGGTGGAGCAGAAATATGGCACATCGCCGAGACCGGATATCTATCCGACACACCAAAGAAGGCATCCAAAGAGTGGCCTTCCGAATGGTTCTATATTGAGGACGTTGCACTTCCGGACCCAGTTCGGAGGGGCTTCCCAAATTCACAAGAGCTCCTTTGAAGAAACGCCATAGCTGGTGCCCTCGGAGCCTCAAGGAGGAAGATAGTGTGGAAATTCGTCAACTCATGAGCAAGATAAGGTCACTTGCTCAGTCCGGATTATCAATAGTTGAAGTAATGGCGACTTCCATAGTACGGGGGGTTCAACCACTCTAGTACAAAGGTCTCCCCATGTGGCACTACAACGAGGAAGATGACACCTCTCGCTGCGGCCGGAAGGGTCCGGATACCCCCGCCGCTTTGCCCAAAATATTGGCCGAACTGTTTAAAGGGGAGGAAGAAGAATTTCTACATATCAAGCGCAGAGATGGATTTTCCATGTACAGTCCACCTAGCTAGGTAAGTCCCGACTTATCTGCTCTACTCACTCCACTCCCTGAGCTACTTTCAATGAGTACTAACCCGTCCATTTATAACAGCACTGGTGAAAAATTTCTGAAGGGCTTCACAGCCCCGCCCCACAGCCCGAGGGCCACAATCCGGACCTTGATCCCGGATTCGAGGAGGATCCGGATATATTCGTGGTGCTCGAGGACGGGATGTTTTACCAGGCGAGCTACGACGGCACAGAGGTGGCTATCACCGCCGATTATTGTTGGAGAACGTAGCAGAATTTTAAAATTTTCTACGCATCACCAAGATCAATCTATGGAGTCATCTAGCAACGAGGGAGAGAGGAGTGCATCTACATACCCTTGTAGATCACGAGCGGAAGCGTTCAAGAGAACGGGGTTGATGGAGTCGCACTCGTCGTGATCCAAATCACCGAAGATCCTAGCGCCGAACGGACGGCACCTCCGCGTTCAACACACGTACAGAGCGAGGACGTCTCCCGCGCCTTGATCCAGCAAGGAGGAGGGAAAGGTTGAGGAAAAGGGCTCCAACAGCAGCACGACAGCGTGGTGGTGGTGAAGCTGCAGTACTCCGGCAGGGCTTCGCCAAGCTCTTACGGAGGAGGAGAGGTGTTGGGAAGGGGAGGGGCTACACCTTGGATGTTGTATGCATCCCTCCCCTTGCCCCTCTATTTATAGGGGAAGGAGGAAGGGGGGCAGCCCCCTCTAGATGAGATCTAGAGGGGGGGGGGGGCAAGGGGAGGGGGCTTGCCCCCCAAGCAAGGGGGGCACCCCCTTTAGGGTTTCCCCCCCAACCCTAGGCGCATGGGCCCAAAGGGGGGATGCGACCAGCCCAAGTAGGGCTGGTTCCCTTTCTTCTACAGCCCATTAGGCCCTCCAAGAGAGGTGGCCCCTCCCGGTGGACCCCCAGAACCCCTCCGGTGGCCCCGGTACAATACCGATATGCCCCCGAACCTTTCCGGTGACCGTATGACAACTTCCTACATATAAATCTTCACCTCCGGACCATTCCAGAACTCCTCGTGATGTCCAGGATCTCATCCAGGACTCCGAACAACATTTGGTAATCACATACAAGTCTTCCTAACAACCCTAGCGTCACCGAACCTTAAGTGTGTAGACCCTACGGGTTCGGGAGACATGCAGACATGACTGAGACGACTCTCCGGTCAATAACCAACAGCGGGATCTGGATACCCATGTTGGCTCCCACATGCTCCTCGATGATCTCATCGGATGAACCACGATGTCGAGGATTCAATCAATCCGTATACAATTCCCTTTGTCAATCGGTACGTTACTTGCCCGAGACTCGATCGTCGGTATCCCAATACCTTGTTTAGTCTCATTACCGGCAAGTCACTTTACTCATACCGTAATGCATGATCCCGTGATCAACCACTTGATCACGTTGAGCTCATTATGATGATGCATTACCGAGTGGGCCTAGAGATACCTCTCCGTCATATGGAGTGACAAATCCCAGTCTCGATTCGTGCCAACCCAACAGACACTTTCGGAGATACCTGTAATGTACCTTTATAGTCACCCAGTTATGTTGTGACGTTTGGCACACCCAAGGCACTCCTACGGTATCCGGGAGTTGCACAATCTCATGGTCTAAGGAAATGATACTTGACATTCAGAAAAGCTACTGCAAACGAACTACATGATCTTTGAGCTAAGCTTAGGATTGGGTCTTGTCCATCACATCATTCTCCTAATGATGTGATCCCATTATCAATGACATCCAATGTCCATAGTCAGGAAACCATGACTATCTTTTGATCAACGAGCTAGTCAACTAGAGGCTCACTAGGGACGTGTTGTGGTCTATGTATTCACACATGTATTACGATTTCCAGATAACACAATTATAGCATGAACAATAGACAATTATCATGAACAAAGAAATATAATAATAACCATTTTATTATTGCCTCTAGGGCATATATCCAATAGTCTCCCACTTGCACTAGAGTTAATATTCTAGTTACATTGTGATGAATCGAACACCCATGCAGTTCTGGTGTTGATCATGTTTTGCTCTAGGGAGAGGTTTAGTCAACAGATCTGCCACATTCAGGTCCGTATGTACTTTACAAATCTCTATGTCTCCATTTTGAACACTTTCATGAATGGAGTTGAAGCTACGCTTGATATGCCTGGTCTTTCTGTGAAACCTGGGCTCCTTGGCAAGGGCAATAGCTCCAATGTTGTCACAGAAGAGAGTCATCGGGCCCGACGCATGGGGTATGACTCCTAGGTCGGTAATGAACTCCTTCACCCAGACTGCTTCTTGTGCTGCCTCCGAGGTTGCCATGTACTCCGCTTCACATGTAGATCCCGCCACAATGCTTGGCTTGCAACTGCACCAGCTTACTGCCCCACCATTCAAAATATACACGTATCCGGTTTGTGACTTAGAGTCATCCAGATCTGTGTCGAAGCTAGCATCAACGTAACCCTTTATGATGAGCTCTTCGTCACCTCCATAAATGAGAAACATTTCCTTAGTCCTTTTCAGGTACTTCAGGATATTCTTGACCGTTGTCCAGTGTTCCATGCCGGGATTACTTTGGTACCTTCCTACCAAACTTACGGCAAGGTTTACATCAGGTCTGGTACACAGCATAGCATACATGATAGACCCTATGGCCGAGGCATAGGGGACGACACTCATCTTTTCTCTATCTTCCACCGTGGTCGGGCATTGAGCCATGCTCAATCTCGTACCTTGCAATACAGGCAAGAACCCCTTCTTTGACTGATTCATTTTGAACTTCTTCAATATCTTGTCAAGGTACGTACTCTGTGAAAGACCAATGAGGCGTCTCGATCTATCTCTATAGATCTTGATGCCTAATATATAAGCAGCTTCTCCAAGGTCCTTCATTGAAAAACACTTGTTCAAGTAGGCCTTTATGCTTTCCAAGAATTCTATATCATTTCCCATCAACATTATGTCATCCACATACAATATGAGAAATGCTACAGAGCTCCCACTCACTATCTTGTAAATGCAGGCTTCTCCATAAGTCTGCATAAACCCAAACGCTTTGATCATCTCATCAAAACGAATGTTCCAACTCCGAGATGCTTGCACCAGCCCATAAATCGAGCGTTGGAGCTTGCACACCTTGTCAGCATTCTTAGGATCGACAAAACCTTCCGGCTGCATCATATACAATTCTTCCTTAAGGAAACCATTAAGGAATGCCATTTTGACGTCCATTTGCCATATCTCATAATCATAGAATGCGGCAGTTGCTAACATGATTCGGACGGACTTTAGCTTCGCTACGGGTGAGAAAGTCTCATCGTAGTCAACCCCTTGAACTTGTCGATAACCCTTAGCGACAAGCCGAGCTTTATAGATGGTCACATTACCATCCGCGTTTGTCTTCTTCTTAAAGATCCATTTATTTTCTATGGCTCGCCGATCATCGGGCAAGTCAGTCAAAGTCCATACTTCATTTTCATACATGGATCCTATCTCGGATTTCATGGCTTCCAGCCATTTGTCGGAATCCGGGCCTGCCATCGCTTCTTCATAGTTTGAAGGTTCACCATTGTCTAACAACATGATTTCCAAGACAGGGTTGCCGTACCACTCTGGTGTGGAACGTGTCCTCGTGGACCTACGAAGTTCAGTAGTAACTTGATCTGAAGCTTCATGATCATCATCATTAACTTCCTCTCTAGTCGGTGCAGGCACCTCAGGCACATTTTCTTGAGCCGCGTCACTTACCGGTTCAAGAGGTAATACTTCATCAAGTTCTACTTTCCTCCCACTTATTTCTTTTGAGAGAAACTCTTTCTCTAGAAAGGACCCATTCTTGGCAACAAAGATCTTGCCTTCGGATCTAAGGTAGAAGGTATACCCAACAGTTTCTTTAGGGTATCCTATGAAGACACATTTTTCCGACTTGGGTTCGAGCTTTTCAGGTTGAAGTTTCTTGACATAAGCATCGCATCCCCAAACTTTTAGAAATGACCACTTAGTTTTCTTCCCAAACCATAATTCATATGGTGTCGTCTCAACGGATTTTGGCGGAGCCCTATTTAAAGTGAATGCGGCAGTCTCTAAAGCATAGCCCCAAAATGACAGTGGTAAATTGGTAAGAGACATCATAGATCGCACCATTACGCTGAGGTGTTCTAGGCGGCATGAGTTGTGAAACTATTCCACATTTTCTTAAGTGTGTGCCAAATTCGTGACTCAAGTATTCTCCCCCACGATCTGATCGCAAGAACTTGATTTTCCTGTCACGTTGATTCTCAACCTCACTCTGAAATTCCTTGAACTTTTCAAAGGTCTCAGACTTGTGTTTCATTAAGTAGACATACCCATATCTACTCAAGTCATCAGTGAGGATGAGAACATAACGATAGCCACCGCGAGCCTCAACACTCATTGGACCACACACATCAGTATGTATGATTTCCAATAAGTTGGTTGCTCGCTCCATTGTTCCTGAGAACGGAGTCTTGGTCATTTTACCCATGAGGCATGGTTCCCACGTGTCAAATGATTCGTAATCAAGACACTCTAAAAGTCCATCTGCATGGAGCTTCTTCATGCGTTTGACACCTATGTGACCAAGGCGGCAGTGCCACAAGTATGTGGGACTATCATTATCAACCTTACATCTTTTGGTATTCACACTATGAATATGTGTAGCATTACGCTCGAGATTCATTAAGAATAAACCATTCACCATCGGAGCATGACCATAAAACATATCTCTCATATAAATAGAACAACCATTATTCTCAGATTTAAATGAGTAGCCATCTCGAATTAAACGAGATCCTGATACAATGTTCATGCTCAAAGCTGGCACTAAATAACAATTACTGAGGTTTAAAACTAATCCCGTAGGTAAATGTAGAGGTAGCGTGCCGACGGCGATCTCATCGACCTTGGAACCATTCCCGACGCGCATCATCACCTCGTCCTTCGCCAGTCTCCGCTTATTCCACAACTCCTACTTTGAGTTACAAATGTGAGCAACTGCACCGGTATCAAATACCCAGGAGCTACTACGAGTACTGGTAAGGTACACATCAATTACATGTATATCACATATACCTTTCGTGTTGCCGGCCTTCTTGTCCGCTAAGTATTTGGGGCAGTTCCGCTTCCAGTGACCACTTCCCTTGCAATAAAAACACTCAGTCTCGGGCTTGGGTCCATTCTTTGGCTTCTTCCCGGCAACTTGCTTACCGAGCGCGGCAACTCCCTTGCCGTCCTTCTTGAAGTTCTTTTTACCCTTGCCTTTCTTGAACTTAGTGGTTTTATTCACCATCAACACTTGATGTTCCTTTTTGATTTCCACCTCTGCTGATTTCAGCATTGAATATACCTCAGGAATGGCCTTTTCCATCCCCTGCATATTGAAGTTCATCACAAAGCTCTTGTAGCTTGGTGGAAGCGAATGAAGGATTCTGTCAATGACCGCGTCATCCGGGAGATTAACTCCCAGCTGAGTCAAGCGGTTATGCAACCCAGACATTTTGAGTATGTGCTCACTGACAGGACTATTTTCCTCCATCTTACAGCTGAAGAACTTGTCGGAGACTTCATATCTCTCGACCCGGGCATGAACTTGAAAAACCATTTTCAGCTCTTCGAACATCTCATATGCTCCGTGTCTCTCAAAACGCTTTTGGAGCCCCGGTTCTAAGCTGTAAAGCATGCCGCACTGAACGAGGGAGTAATCATCAGCATGTGACTGCCAAGCGTTCATAACGTCTTGGTTCTCTGGGATAGGTGCGTCACCTAGCGATGCTTCTAGGACATAATCTTTCTTGGTAGCTATGAGGATGATCCTCAGGTTCCGGACCCAGTCCGTATAGTTGCTGCCATCGTCTTTCAGCTTGGTTTTCTCTAGGAACGCGTTGAAGTGGAGGACAACGTGGGCCATTTGATCTACAAGACATATTGTAAAGATTTTATACTAAGTTCATGATAATTAAGTTCATCTAATCAAATTATTCAATGAACTCCCACTCAGATAGACATCCCTCCAGTCATCTAAGTATAACATGATCCGAGTTAACTAGGCCGTGTCTGATCATCACGTGAGACGGACTAGTCAACATCGGTGAACATCTTCATGTTGATCGTATCTTCTATACGACTCATGCTCGACCTTTCGGTCTTCTGTGTTCCGAGGCCATGTCTGTACATGCTAGGCTCGTCAAGTCAACCTAAGTGTATTGCGTGTGTAAATCTGGCTTACACCCGTTGTATTCGAACGTTAGAATCTATCACACCCGATCATCACGTGGTGCTTCGAAACAACGAACCTTCGCAACGGTGCACAGTTAGGGGAAACACTTTCTTGAAATTATTTCGAGGGATCATCTTATTTAAGCTACCGTCGTTCTAAGCAAATAAGATGCAAAACATGATAAACATCACATGCAATCAAATAGTGACATGATATGGCCAATATCATTTGCTCCTTTTGATCTCCATCTTCGGGGCTCCATGATCATCGTTGTCACCGGCATGACACCATGATCTCCATCATCATGATCTCCATCTTCGTGTCTTCTTGAAGTTGTCCGTCATCTATTACTTCTACTACTATGGCTAACGCTTTAGCAATAAAGTAAAGTAATTACATGATGTTTATGTTGACACACAGGTCATAAATAAATAAAGACAACTCCTATGGCTCCTGCCGGTTGTCATACTCATCGACATGCAAGTCGTGATTCCTATTACAAGAACATGATCATCTCATACATCACATATATCATTCATCACATCCTTTGGCCATATCACATCACAAAACACTTGCTGCAAAAACAAGTTAGACGTCCTCTAATTGTTGTTGCAAGTTTTTACGTGGCTGCTATAGGTTTCTAGCAAGAACGTTTCTTACCTACGCCAAAACCACAACGTGAATTGCCAATTTCTATTTACCCTTCATAAGGACCCTGTTCATCGAATCCGATCCGACTAAAGTGGGAGAGACAGACACCCGCCAGCCACCTTATGCAAGTAGTGCATGTCAGTCGGTGGAACCGGTCTCACGTAATCGTACGTGTAAGGTTGGTCCGGGCCGCTTCATCCCACAATGCCGCCGAATCAAGATAAGACTAGTAACGGCAAGATAATTCACAATATCGACACCCACAACTGCTTTGTGTTCTACTCGTGCATAGTAACTACGCATAGACCTAGCTCATGATGCCACTGTTGGGGAACGTAGCAGAATTTTAAAATTTTCTACGCATCACCAAGATCAATCTATGGAGTCATCTAGCAACGAGGGATAGACGAGTGCATCTACATACCCTTGTAGATCACGAGCGAAAGCGTTCAAGAGAACGGGGTTGATGGAGTCGGACTCGTCGTGATCCAAATCACCGAAGATCCTAGCGCCGAACGGACGGCACCTCCCCGTTCAACACATGGACGGAGCGAGGATGTCTCCCGCACCTTGATCCAGCAAGGAGGAGGGAGAGGTTGAGGAAGAGGGCTCCAATAGCAGCACGACGGTGTGGCAGTGGTGAAGCTGCAGTACTCCGGCAGGGCTTCGCCAAGCTCTTACGGAGGAGGAGAGGTGTTGGGGAGGGGAGGGGCTGCGCCTTGGATGTTGTATGCAGCCCTCCCCTTGCCCCTCTATTTATAGGGGAAGGAGGAAGGGGGCCGGCCCCCTCTAGATGAGATCTAGAGGGGGGGGGGCAAGGGGAGGGGGCTTGCCCCCCAAGCAAGGGGGCGCCCCCTTTAGGGTTTCCCCCCAACCCTAGGCGCATGTGCCCAAAGAGGGATGCCGCCAGCCCATGTAGGGCTGGTTCCCTTTCCTCTACAGCCCATTAGGCCCTCCGAGAGAGGTGGCCCCTCCCGGTGGACCCCCGGAACCCCTCCAGTGGTCCCGGTACAATACCGATATGCCCCCGAACCTTTCCGGTGACCGTATGACAACTTCCTACATATAAATCTTCACCTCCGGACCATTCCGGAACTCCTCATGACGTCCGGGACTCCGAACAACATTCGGTAATCACATACAAGTCTTCCTAACAACCCTAGTGTCACCGAACCTTAAGTGTGTAGACCCTACGGGTTCGGGAGACATGCAGACATGACCGAGACGACTCTTCGGTCAATAACCAACAGCGGGATCTGGATACCCATGTTGGCTCCCACATGCTCCTCGATGATCTCATCGGATGAACCACGATGTCGAGGATTCAATCAATCCGTATACAATTCCCTTTGTCAATCGGTATGTTACTTGCCCGAGACTCGATCGTCGGTATCCCAATACCTTGTTCAGTCTCGCTACCGGCAAGTCACTTTACTCGTACCGTAATGCATGATCCCGTGATCAACCACTTGATCACATTGAGCTCATTATGATGATGCATTACCGAGTGGGCCCAGAGATACCTCTCCGTCATACGGAGTGACAAATCCCAGTCTCGATTCGTGCCAACCCAACAGACACTTTCGGAGATACCTGTAATGTACCTTTATAGTCACCTAGTTACGTTGTGATGTTTGGCACACCCAAGGCACTCCTTCGGTATCCGGGAATTGCACAATCTCATGGTCTAAGGAAATGATACTTGACATTTAGAAAAGTTACAGCAAATGAACTACATGATCTTTGAGCTAAGCTTAGGATTGGGTCTTGTCCATCACATCATTCTCCTAATGATGTGATCCCGTTATCAATGACATCCAATGTCCATAGTCAGGAAACCATGACTATCTTTTGATCAATGAGCTAGTCAACTAGAGGCTCACTAGGGACGTGTTGTGGTCTATGTATTCACACATATATTACGATTTCCGGATAACACAATTATAGCATGAACAATAGACAATTATCATGAACAAAGAAATATAATAATAACCATTTTATTATTGCCTCTAGGGCATATTTCCAACAGTCTCCCACTTGCACTAGAGTCAATATTCTAGTTACATTGTGATGAATCGAACACCCATGCAGTTCTGGTGTTGATCATGTTTTGCTCTAGGGAGAGGCTTAGTCAACGGATCTGCCACATTCAGGTCCGTATGTACTTTACAAATCTCTATGTCTCCATTTTGAACACTTTCATGAATGGAGTTGAAGCAACGCTTGATATGCCTGGTCTTCCTGTGAAACCTGGGCTCCTTGGCAAGGGCAATAGCTCCAGTGTTGTCACAGAAGAGAGTCATCGGGCCCGACGCATTGGGTATGACTCCTAGGTCGGTAATGAACTCCTTCACCCAGACTGCTTCTTGTGCTGCCTTCGAGGTTGCCATGTACTCCGCTTCACATGTAGATCCCGCCACAACGCTTTGCTTGCAACTGCACCAGCTTACTGCCCCACCATTCAAAATATACACGTATCCGGTTTGTGACTTAGAGTCATCCAGATCTGTGTCGAAGCTAGCATCGACGTAACCCTTTACGATGAGCTCTTCGTCACCTCCATAAACGAGAAACATTTCCTTAGTCCTTTTCAGGTACTTCAGGATATTCTTGACCATTGTCCAGTGTTCCATGCCGGAATTACTTTGGTACCTCCCTACCAAACTTACGGCAATGTTTACATCAGGTCTGGTACACAACATAGCATACATGATAGACCCTATGGCCGAGGCATAGGGGACGACACTCATCTTTTCTCTATCTTCCGCCGTGGTCGGGCATTGAGCCGTGCTCAATCTCGTACCTTGCAATACAGGCAAGAACCCCTTCTTTGACTGATCCATTTTGAACTTCTTCAAAATATTGTCAAGGTACGTACTCCGTGAAAGGCCAATGAGGCGTCTCGATCTATCTCTATAGATCTTGAGGCCTAATATATAAGCAGCTTCTCCAAGGTCCTTCATTGAAAAACACTTGTTCAAGTAGGCCTTTATGCTTTCCAAGAATTCTATATCATTTCCCATCAATAGTATGTCATCCCCATACAATATGAGAAATGCTACAGAGCTCCCACTCACTTTCTTGTAAATGCAGGCTTCTCCATAAGTCTGCATAAACCCAAACGCTTTGATCATCTCATCAAAACGAATGTTCCAGCTCTGAGATGCTTGCTCCAGCCCATAAATCGAGCGTTGGAGCTTGCACACCTTGTCAGCATTCTTAGGATCGACAAAACCTTCCGGCCGCATCATATACAATTCTTCCTTAAGGAAACCATTAAGGAATGCCGTTTTGACGTCCATTTGCCATATCTCATAATAATAGAATGCGGCAATTGCTAACATGATTCGGACGGACTTCAGCTTCGCTACGGGTGAGAAAGTCTCATCGTAGTCAACCCCTTGAACTTGTCGATAACCCTTAGCGACAAGCCGAGCTTTATAGATGGTCACATTACCATCTGCGTCTGTCTTCTTCTTAAAGATCCATTTATTTTCTATGGCTCGCCGATCATCGGGCAAGTCAGTTAAAGTCCATAGTTCGTTTTCATACATGGATCCTATCTCGGAATTCATGGCTTCCAGCCATTTGTCGGAATCCGGGCCCGCCATCGCTTCTTCATAGTTTGAAGGTTCACCGTTGTCTAACAACATGATTTCCAAGACAGGGTTGCCGTACTACTCTGGTGCGGAACGTGTCCTCGTGGACCTACGAAGTTCAGTAGTAACTTGATCCGAAGCTTCATGGTCATCATCATTAACTTCCTCTCTAGTCGGTGCAGGCACCTCAGGAACATTTTCTTGAGTTTCGCCACTTACCGGTTCAAGAGGTAATACTTCATGAAGTTCTACTTTCCTCCCACTTATTTCTTTTGAGAGAAACTCTTTCTCTAGAAAGGACCCATTCTTGGCAACAAAGATCTTGCCTTCGGATCTGAGGTAGAAGGTATACCCAACAGTTTCTTTAGGGTATCCTATGAAGACGCATTTTTCCGACTTGGGTTCGAGCTTTTCAGGTTGAAGTTTCTTGACATAAGCATCGCATCCCCAAACTTTTAGAAATGACAGCTTAGGTTTCTTCCCAAACCATAATTCATACGGTGTCATCTCAACGGATTTTGACGGAGCCCTATTTAAAGTGAATGCGGCAGTCTCTAAAGCATAGCCCCAAAATGACAGCGGTAAATTGGTAAGAGACAGCATAGATCGCACCATATCTAATAGAGTGCGATTACGACATTCGGACACACCATTACGCTGAGGTGTTCCAGGCGGCATGAGTTGTGAAACTATTCCACATTTTCTTAAGTGTGTGCCAAATTCGTGACTCAAGTATTCTCCCCCATGATCTGATCGCAAGAACTTGATTTTCCTGTCACGTTGATTCTCAACCTCACTCTGAAATTCCTTGAACTTTTCAAAGGTCTTAGACTTGTGTTTCATTAAGTAGACATACCCATATCTACTCAAGTCATCAGTGAGGGTGAGAACATAACGATAGCCACCGCGAGCCTCAACACTCATTGGACCGCACACATCAGTATGTATGATTTCCAATAAGTTGGTTGCTCGCTCCATTGTTCCTGAGAACGGAGTCTTGGTCATTTTACCCATGAGGCATGGTTCGCACGTGTCAAATGATTCATAATCAAGAGACTCTAAAAGTCCATCTGCATGGAGCTTCTTCATGCGTTTGACACCTATGTGACCAAGGCGGCAGTGCCACAAGTATGTGGGACTATCATTATCAACCTTACATCTTTTGGTATTCACACTATGAATATGTGTAGCATTACGCTCAAGATTCATTAAGAATAAACCATTCACCATCGGAGCATGACCATAAAACATATCTCTCATATAAATAGAACAACCATTATTCTCGGATTTAGGATGTGTTTGGTTGCATGGACAAGCTAGGGTGGTTGTGGGTATCCCCAACCAGGTGGCTAGGGATAGCCCTTTTTCTGTTTGGTTGGAAGGGTAGGGTTATCCCATGTTTTGTTTGGTTCAGAGGATGAAACGTGGTTGAGGATAGCCATCGGAGGGTTTGGTTCGAGGGATGAATGAAGGATAAGGGTTGTGGTAATCTTTTTTACTTGAGATGGTGTGATTACCCTCACAATTTGCACTTTTTCAATGGAAGGAAGCAAAAAACAGTATGTACAGTCATAATTTCGAAAAATTTAACTTTTTCACAACAAACCAAAACAAAACGGTAGTCAAAATTTTGAACTTCATCACATAAGCTGAACATTCCATACATAAGTGAGGTGCACAGGACTCATAGTTCAACATTCCATAGAGTACTACTAGAACTTAATAGTTACACAACCCATAGTTATGGTCTGGGTTGTCAAAAGAGCTAATCCATACAACCCATAGTTACTGTTTTGGTTGCATCAAAAGTACATGTCAATCACTAGTTCGCTACATATGCACCCACCATCCTCATGCTTCAGGAAAGGTACTCTTGACATACCTAGAAACCCAAACCTTCCTTTGATCATGTTCCAACACCTTGAATGCCATAGCAACATGAGGATTGTCAACCAATTATGCATAGTAATGAGCAAGGTAATCCAAACTAAACCCAGGGAGTACTTTCATGCTCTCCCAAAGACTATCTATGGCGTTGTTCTCGGTGCTAGAACTCTTCTCTATCGCAATAGCAATTCTTTCACTAGATGCAAGTATGGTGGCATGCAACCTGTCTTCCGCACATGGATTTGGTTTGGCTTTTTTTGGGTTGGGACCGGATGAACCTGCATTGGTTGATTGTGCAACCTCTTCATGTGGGGCAGTGGGTTTCTTGGTTGTCTCTTCTTCAAGATTAACCACTTCTATAGCAAGAGGGTCACTTGAGTCTTTTGCATATTGCCCTGTAGCCATGCTCCCTCCAGCTATATTCACCATCTCCTTATAATGAATAATAGTCTTGTTAAGGTATTGTTCGTCCTCTGGATGAGCCTTGTCGAAACAAAAAAAGTAATTTCAGTAAGTATTTGGACATAAAGGAAGAATTTCAGCAAGTATTTGAGCATATATGAAGAATTTCAGCAAGTGTTTGAGTATATAGGAAGAATTTCAGCAAGTATTTGAGCATATAGAAACAATTTCAGCAAGTATTTGAGCATATAGGAAGAATTTCAGCAAGTATTTAAGCATATAGGGAGAATTTCAACAAGTGTTTGAGCATATAGGGAGAATTTCAGCAAGTGTTTGAGCATATAGGAAGAATTTCAGCAAGTGTTGGAGCATATAGGAAGAATTTCAGCAAGTATTTGAGCATATAGAAACAATTTCAGCAAGTATTTGAGCATATAGGAATAATTTCAGCAAGTATTCAAGGCATATATAAATAATTCCAGCAAGTATTTGAGCATATAGGAAGAATTTCAGCAAGTATTTGACTTCACAAAAATCCATTACAGCAAAGTAAGTTCATGATCAAGAAAAATAGTTACCTTAACATGATTTGTGTAATGCACACGATCAAGAACAATCATAGACTTGTCCTCATCCCATAGTGCACCACTCAACTCCTTGAGTTTCACTATTTTCTGCACTTTCCTCTTCCATGTCCTATTATGATTTTTGATCTGATCTCCATTCAAGCTAAGTTGGAAATGCTCATTCAAAGCAATGTCACAATTGTTGAGCTGTGATTGCTTGAATGCAGTACCTGTTCTATTGCCACTAGAGACCAAATCACTTAGCCATGTTAGCATGAACTTGGACATGGTGGGTGACCATGAAACTTGCTTAGCCATTTCCTACAATTTCCAGCAAGGGTTTGGACATTGAGAAAGTAACTTAAATAGTAATTACAAATAGTAACAAAGTACAATAATTCAGCAAATAATAGTCATTACAAATAGTAATTTCAGCAAATAATATGTCCTTACAAATAAGTTCCAGCACACAGAATAGTTCAACAAAGTACAATAATTCATCACAACGACCTAAATGACATAGTAGTTACTACATATTTTGACCTTGCAAATGGTTTGGTCGGTCTTCCCACATTTGATCAGCAAGTCCTTGCCTAAAACTAGCCATGTATGCATGTTCATGTGCTTGACCACTTGATGACGAAGCATGAGTAATATTTGGCACCCATTCATCCTCGGGTATGATATATTCATCTATCCCATCATTTATAACCCAATTGTGAATAATGCAACAAGCCACAACAATGTCAACTTGTGTTGGAAATAGAAAGAATGGGGTGGCATCATCAAGTATCTTGAATCTTCTCTTCAATGAGCCAAATGCACGTTCTACGGTCACACGAAGAGAAGAATGCCTAAGGTTGAACAGCTCCTCGTTTTGCACGGGGTTGTTTCCCCACTCATTCAAGTGATACCTCACGCCACGAAAAGGAGGCAAAAAACCCGGTTTGGCTCCATATCCAGCATCAACTAGATAAAATTTTCCTAAACAAGGGACATTCAGGTTACTTGGTTATATATATAAATACCCCATTGACAATACAGATGTATATAGTTCATCTATTACCTTGTGGGACACGTAGACCATTCTCACGTTCTAAAGCATCACGTAAAACTAGAGCATCATGTGCTGTCCCCTCCCAACCGGCCAAAACATATGTGAATCGAAGGTCAAGATCTCCAGCCGCCATCACATTTTGAGTAGCATAAGTCTTTCTACCATGAAAGGCAGCCTCCATATCCGGTGTAACGGAGGCTCGCACATGTGTGCCATCAATAGCTCCAATACAATCCTATTTGGCGAAAACAAAACCAAAAAATTAGGATCTAAACAAATTCATGCCTACAATGACAAAATATAGTTGTCACTCCGTCTCACATACCTTAAAGTATGGATCCCACCGGTAGTTTCCTTCTATTTTGGTTTGGGTCTCCAATGAAGGCTTCCTAATAAGGTCATCTCGAAGCTCACCAATGGCATGGAGTACCCTTTTGAAGTAACGGCTCACAACTTCACCGGATCTACCAAAATTGGCGGCAATTACCCTATTTCTAATGTTGTGCCCAACGGTGTGCAGGAACATTGCTAGTTGTTGCTCAACAGTCAAGTGTATTATGTCATTTAGCAAGTTGCGATCCCTAAACAGTTGACAAAACCTAAAGAAAGGTTCTCTCCGAAGCCTAAGCATGTTCACACAAGTTGTGTCATTCTTCCATATTTTGTTGTCAAAATAGTCTCTTCTCATCCTATCTCTCTCATCAATTGGGGCATACTTAATTGCTTCTCTTCTTTTTCTTTTTTTGGATTGAACAACCAATGTTATCATGTTGATAAACCATTGTGCCGCAGCCGCATAAATTAACATCTTTATTTTTCTGTCCATCTACAATGCAATTACAAATGATACTTTAACATGTTAACAAGAATAATTCAATAGCACACAATCTGTCTACAAGAAGCCAATTATTCAGAGGTAAATCAACATTCTTTTCTACTGTCAAATATTTCAGAAAAAGAAATAGGGGGTTAGACAGTGGGGTGTATGTGTTACCTCAATTGAAGGAGTTGTGCTGCCAGAAGTGCTCATGGTGACCTTGAAATATCCTGCAATAGTAGATAATATACAATCAGTTCCCACAAAAAAATACAGATAATATAGATCAGTCTTGTACACACACACATGAGCAGACTCTAGCACACACACTCATGAACATTATGCATCAGTCTGCAACAGTAAACTTCAGAACACACACACGCCGATGCAGCGGAGCGGATTCAGCCATGCACATGCAGCTGAGCGCGGCACCGGATGCACTTGCGCTCGCCGTGGAGAAGCTCCCGTGTGCACTTGCGCCGCTTGTCGGAGAATCCTTCTCCACCTCCACCTGCAGGCCCTGGTGGCGAGCTCCTCCCATGGACAGGCTCCCCACGGTGGGCATGGGTGACCTCCTGGTGCCGCTCGCGCCTCCTCAAGCCCCCAGCCGCCGTCCTCATTCAGATCTCGCGCCGCCACCTCAAATCTAGCCAGCGTCGCCCCCGTGCACACCCTCCGCAACGACCAACCGACACACGCGATTGATGGAGGTGGGGAGATAGAAGGAAAGGAGGAGAGAGGGAAAGAGTAGAGGATTCACCTCTCGCTGGCCTCTCTGCTAGATGCGCCGCCGCCGCTATCGCCGCCGCTCACGGAAGAGGGAGATGAGTAATGGGGAAAGTGAGGGTTTCACGGGGGGTGAGCGGGGGTCAATACGCGAAAATATTGTTTCGCGCCAGGACGAAGCGACGCGCGCGCGGGGTGGCTGCCGCGACCCGCTCGTTTTTCGTGGGTGACCCCAGCCCCGTTTTTGGCGAATATTCGAGGCATCTGGTTGCCCCTATCCTCCCTCGCCTCGGATCCAAACGTGTGGCATCCCGCGGATAAAAGGGCTATCCCTGTCCCTCAGAGGATATCCCTACAACCAAACACATCCTTAAATGAGTAACCATCTCGAATTAAACGAGATCCTGATACAATCTTCATGCTCAAAGCTGGCACTAAATAACAATTATTGAGGTTTAAAACTAACCCCGTAGGTAAATGTAGAGGTAGCGTGCCAACGGCGATCACATCGACCTTGGAACCATTCCCGACGCGCATCGTCACCTCGTCCTTCGCCAGTCTCCGATTATTCCGCAGCTCCTGCTTTGAGTTACAAATGTGAGAAACTGCACCGGTATCAAATACCCAAGAGCTACTACGAGTACTGGTAAGGTACACATCAATTACATGTATATCACATATACCTTTCGTGTTGCCGGCCTTCTTGTCCGCTAAGTATTTGGGGCAGTTCCGCTTCCAGTGACCACTTCCCTTGCAATAAAAACACTCAGTCTCGGGCTTGGGTCCATTCTTTGGCTTCTTCCCGGCAGCTTGCTTACCGGGCGCGGAAACTCCCTTGCCGTCCTTCTTGAAGTTCTTTTTACCCTTGCCTTTCTTGAACTTAGTGGTTTTATTCACCATCAACACTTGATGTTCCTTTTTGATTTCCACCTCTGCTGATTTCAGCATTGAATATACCTCAGGAATGGCCTTTTCCATCCCCTGCATATTGAAATTCATCACAAAGCTCTTGTAGCTTGGTGGAAGCGAATGAAGGATTCTGTCAATGACCACGTCATCCGGGAGATTAACTCCCAGCTGAGTCAAGCGGTTATGCAACCCAGACATTTTGAGTATGTGCTCACTGACAGGACTATTTTCCTCCATCTTACAGCTGAAGAACTTGTCGGAGACTTCATATCTCTCGATCCGGGCATGAGCTTGAAAAACCATTTTCAGCTCTTCGAACATCTCATATGCTCCGTGTCTCTCAAAACGCTTTTGGAGCCCCGGTTCTAAGCTGTAAAGCATGCCGCACTGAACGAGGGAGTAATCATCAGCATGTGACTGCCAAGCGTTCATAACGTCTTGGTTCTCTGGGACAGGTGCGTCACCTAGCGGTGCTCCTAGGACATAATCTTTCTTGGCAGCTATGAGGATGATCCTCAGGTTTCGGACCCAGTCGGTATAGTTGCTGCCATCGTCTTTCAGCTTGGTTTTCTCTAGGAACGCGTTGAAGTTGAGGACAACGTGGGCCATTTGATCTACAAGACATATTGTAAAGATTTTAGACTAAGTTCATGATAATTAAGTTCATCTAATCAAATTATTCAATGAACTCCCACTCAGATAGACATCCCTCCAGTCATCTAAGTATAACATGATCCGAGTTAACTAGGCCATGTCTGATCATCACGTGAGACAAACTAGTCAACATCGGTGAACATCTTCATGTTGATCGTATCTTCTATACGACTCATGCTCGACCTTTCGGTCTTCTGTGTTCCGAGGCCATGTCTGTACATGCTAGGCTTGTCAAGTCAACCTAAGTGTATTGCGTGTGTAAATCTGGCTTACACCCATTGTATTCGAATGTTAGAATCTATCACACCCGATCATCACGTGGTGCTTCGAAACAACGAACCTTCGCAACGGTGCACAATTAGGGGAAACACTTTCTTGAAATTATTTCGAGGGATCATCTTATTTATGCTACCGTCGTTCTAAGCAAATAAGATGCAAAACATGATAAACATCACATGCAATCAAATAGTGACATGATATGGCCAATATCATTTGCTCCTTTTGATCTCCATCTTCGGGGCTCCATGATCATCGTTGTCACCGGCATGACACCATGATCTCCATCATCATGATCTCCATCTTCGTGTCTTCTTGAAGTTGTCCCATCATCTATTACTTCTACTACTATGGCTAACGCTTTAGCAATAAAGTAAAGTAATTACATGATGTTTATGTTGACACACAGGTTATAAATAAATAAAGACAACTCCTATGGCTCCTGCCGGTTGTCATACTCATCGACATGCAAGTCGTGATTCCTATTACAAGAACATGATCATTTCATACATCACATATATCATTCATCACATCCTTTGGCCATATCACATCACAAAACACTTGCTGCAAAAACAAGTTAGACATCCTCTAATTGTTGTTGCAAGTTTTTACGTGGCTGCTATAGGTTTCTAGCAAGAACATTTCTTACCTACGCCAAAACCACAACGTGAATTGCCAATTTCTATTTACCCTTCATAAGGATCCTGTTCATCGAATCTGATCCGACTAAAGTGGGAGAGACAGACACCCGCCAGCCACCTTATGCAACTAGTGCATGTAAGTCGGTGGGACCGGTCTCATGTAAACGTACATGTAAGGTTGGTCCGGGCCGCTTCATCCCACAATGCCGCCGAATCAAGATAAGACTAGTAACGGCAAGATAATTGACAATATCGACGCCCACAACTGCTTTGTGTTCTACTCGTGCATAGTAACTACGCATAGACCTAGCTCATGATGCCACTGTTGGGGAACGTAGCAGAATTTTAAAATTTTCTACGGATCACCAAGATCAATCTATGGAGTCATCTAGCAACGAGGGAGAGAGGAGTGCATCTACATACCCTTGTAGATCACGAGCAGAAGCGTTCAAGAGAACGGGGTTGATGGAGTCGTACTCGTCGTGATCCAAATCACCGAAGATCCTAGCGCCGAACGGACGGCACCTCCGCGTTCAACACACGTACGAAGCGAAGACGTCTCCCGCGCCTTGATCCAGCAAGGAGGAGGGAGAGGTTGAGGAAGAGGGCTCCAATAGCAGCACGACGGCGTGGTGGTGGTGAAGCTGCAGTACTCCGGCAGGGCTTCGCCAAGCTCTTACGGAGGAGGAGAGTTGTTGCGGAGGGGAGGGGATGCGCCTTGGATGTTGTATGCAGCCCTCCCCTTGCCCCTCTATTTATAGGGGAAGGAGGAAGGGGGGCGGCCCCCTCTAGATGAGATCTAGAGGGGGGGGGGGCGGCCAAGGGGAGGGGGCTTGCCCCCCAAGCAAGGGGGGCACCCCCTTTAGGGTTTCCCCCCCAACCCTAGGCGCATGGGCCCAAAGGGGGGATGCGGCCAGCCCAAGTAGGGCTGGTTCCCTTTCCTCTACAGCCCATTAGGCCCTCCGAGAGAGGTGGCCCCTCCCGGTGGACCCCCGGAACCCCTCCGTTGGCCCCGGTACAATACCGATATGCCCCCGAACCTTTCCGGTGACCGTATGACAACTTCCTACATATAAATCTTTAGCTCCGGACCATCCCGGAACTCCTCGTGACATCTGGGATCTCATCCGGGACTCCGAACAACATTCGGTAATCACATACAAGTCTTCCTAACAACCCTAGCGTCACCGAACCTTAAGTGTGTAGACCCTACGGGTTCGGGAGACATGCAGACATGACCGAGACGACTCTCCGGTCAATAACCAACAGCGGGATCTGGATACCCATGTTGGATCCCACATGCTCCTCGATGATCTCATCGGATGAACCACGAAGTCGAGGATTCAATCAATCCGTATACAATTCCCTTTGTCAATCGGTACGTTACTTGCCCGAGACTCGATCATCAGTATCCCAATACCTTGTTCAGTCTCGTTACCGGCAAGTCACTTTACTTGTACCGTAATGCATGATCCCGTGATCAACCACTTGATCACATTGAGCTCATTATGATGATGCATTACCGAGTGGGCCCAGAGATACCTCTCCGTCATATGGAGTGACAAATCCCAGTCTCGATTCGTGCCAACCCAACAAACACTTTTGGAGATACCTGTAATGTACCTTTATAGTCACCCAGTTACGTTGTGACGTTTGGCACACCCAAGGCACTCCTACAGTATCCGGGAGTTGCACAATCTCATGGTCTAAGGAAATGATACTTGACATTCAGAAAAGCTACAACAAACGAACTACACGATCTTTGAGCTAAGCTTAGGATTGGGTCTTGTCCATCACATCATTCTCCTAATGATGTGATCCTGTTATCAATGACATCCAATGTCCATAGTCAGGAAACCATGACTATCTTTTGATCAGCGAGCTAGTCAACTAGAGGCTCACTAGGGACGTGTTGTGATCTATGTATTCACACATGTATTACGATTTCCGGATAACACAATTATAGCATGAACAATAGACAATTATCATGAACAAAGAAATATAATAATGACCATTTTATTATTGCCTCTAGGGCATATTTCCAACAATTATCCCAGCCTTCTCCCCGCTTCACAAGTAAGTAATCAGGAGATATCTCACCCGAAAGGGTTCTCTCATTCTGCCTCACCCACCGCACTGTCCTGTGCTCCAAAGGGGAGGCGTTTGGCGTGCCATGCTGCCCAGGGGCATCTCCGAAGAGAGCGCCCCCCACACCAGGCAAGCCTTCGAAGATGAAGGCAAACGAAGATACGGCCGAGCCTTCATCAAAGAGGTATGGATTCGTGGATGTGCACCTTGGCAGTCACATCCAACTGTGACCTTTATGTTTGTCCCGTATCAGGAAAAGAGTGTGCCGGACTATGTCCGGGGGTTCGGCCGGTCATACTTCCCACAGCCAGGATCTAGATCCTGCCGTAAAGATAGGGGCTGATACGGGGGTAACGCTGGATTGTCGTTCACCCGAGGATTCAGATGTTGTATCCATCACCAACTCTGAAGTGGAGAGCGCCATGAATCATCGGCGCCGAAGGGCCGTTTTACAAGACCCCGACTTTTCAGAAGAAGCATATTTAACGCCTTCAGCTCGGCTGATGCATACATCCGAGCTGCTCGAGATGGGCTTAATAGAGCCACAAAGAAGCATTGGAAGGATGTGCGGGTAAGTTTACTTTGTCCGAATATGATAACCATATGCCAGTAGCCCCCGAGACTTGAAGCAGTTGGTACAACTGATTTAAGTATCATTGTATAACCAGGTTCTTACGAAGAAGAACGACCTGCTAGCCCTAGAGCTACAAAAGTGTCAGATGCAGCTAACTGCTACCAGTGCCGAACTGGAGAAATCCAAGAAGGCGTCTCCTGGTAATGTTCCCCTCCATCAAGAAAGCATAATGGTATACCAATAATGCTAACACAGTTGCTCACTTCTTATTAGGATCACTAGATCAACTACAAGAACAACTGAAAGCTCCTGAAGGCGAAGAACGAGAAGCCAGAAAACTACTAGCTGCGGGCGAGCGTGTGCTAACAAAAGTCATGCCGGAGAAAAACAAGCTCCAGGATTGGAATACCCGATTGGGAAAGGAAATGAAAGATGTACGGGCCCAACTGGCTGACTCCATAAAGGAGAATAAAAGGCTGCGAGGCGGCATATTCAGTATGTGGTTGAACTTACCTTCGAATAACTCGGAGGTGGAGGGGACTGACAGAGTTATGTCTGCAGGTATGCTGACCGGTCATCTCGAAGAGGAGATGTCCGAATTCTCGGGCGATCTGCTACAAGAGCTGTCGCAAGTGCACGAGCAGGCTCGGCAGGCGATGCGAAGTGTGGCCAAGGCCTTATGGCCATCCGCCTCCCCTCCAGGAAAGATGGAGGAGCTTATACATCTGTTCAAGGGAGCGCGGCGGCGTTTTCCGTTGTGGAAGATATCGGCCTGCCGGGAAGGTGCATGAGAAGACTGGGCCATGGTGAAAACACGGTATACCAAGCTTGATCTGAATCATACGGCTCGGGTCGGACCTCTAGGGTCAGATGGAAAAGAAGTTCCCGTTAATTTGATATATGACCAAGTAGAAATAGCCGCCAAGTATTCCCATCAGGATTGTAAGTTAGACAACC
Organism: Triticum aestivum; assembly: GCF_018294505.1. NCBI lineage: Eukaryota > Viridiplantae > Streptophyta > Magnoliopsida > Poales > Poaceae > Triticum > Triticum aestivum. Next base: position 635,946,638 of record NC_057806.1, read on the forward strand.
TGCTGGACGGTATAAAGGAGGAAAATTTTGAGTCGAAATGACTATGTACCTTTCTTGACGTATGTTACTTTAGCTGAATTGTAAAACGATTGTCATGGCAGACCTTTTCGCTTCGACCTCTGTACCCGAAGGTGCGGAGTGTTTCCAAATACCTGAGAGGTAAAATAGACCGGGGTATGCGTGGAAACCAGGCGTAGGGGTCATAGTTGCTTGAACAGACAAGTTGTATCCGGCTAGTTATGTTATATTACATTATGATTGTAAGAAACATCTTCCAGAGAGAATAGTTCTGTTAAGGGTTCCTTTCCCTGGGTGTGCATGCGTTTAATGTGCATGTCCGAACTGTGATTGAAAAATTGCAGTATATGTAACTTCTGGGGGTTCATGATGGAGTGAATGCGGAAACATCTTTAATTCACCGACAGAATATTCCCTTAAGAACACTAGCTTTAGGCTTCACCCAGTCTGAGGTACACATCCGGATGACCCGGCAGTAACAATCGCAGAGGTGCTCACTTTATGCCCTACCCGAATTAACGGGAACGTAGGGCATAAGCACAGGAGCCAGGCAACCCAGCTTGGCCAAAACTTAAGTCATATCGATGCATATAATGGCGAAGACAAGGTACATATGGGGAAAAGACTCACATGTGATGAGCTTGATGCTCGCAAAATAATAATAGCAAGCTTCTGTCCAAGAAGCCCCCAGGTATAATGGACGTACATATTTGAAGATGTATGCGTCGGGGGTGCACGGTCTAGTCGCGCGAAAATTTTAAAGCTAAAGAGAAAAAAATGAAAAGAGAGAGAAAAAATGATGGAAACAATAGGAGGAAGGAGATGAACACAGAGTTCGGCGCTAGGCATAGAATCGTCGGAGTTCGGCCGCGTTCCAGGGGTTCGGCTCTACGTGATTGTCTGACGCATCCCGCAGGCGGTACGCCCCTCCGGTGAGAACTTCGTCAATGATGAAGGGGCCCTCCCACTTGGGCTTGAGTTTGTCCTTTTTCTTCTCCGGTAGGCGTAGAACGAGTTCGCCAACATTGTAAGTCTTGGCCCGCACTTCTCTGCTTTGATACCTGTGAGCCTGCTCTTGATAAAATGCGGAACGAGCTTTTGCGACTCCACGCTCCTCCTCGAGGGCATCTAAGCTGTCCTGCCGATCAAGGCCGGCTTCTCTTTCTTCGTACATGCACACTCGAGGAGAGTCATGAATAATGTCACAGGGTAACACTGCCTCTGCGCCGTACACCATGAAGAAAGGTGTATATCCAGTAGTATGATTGGGCGTGCTCCGCAGCCCCCAGAGTACGGAGTCAAGCTCCTCGACCCAGTGCTTTTCTGATTCTTTTAAAGATCACACTAGTCTAGGCTTGATGCCACTCATAATAAGACCATTGGCTTGTTCGACTTGGCCGTTTGTTTGTGGATGATAGACAGAGGCATAATCGAGTTTGATGCCTAGATTAGCACACCAGATTTTCACCTCATCAGCTGTGAAATTGGAGCCGTTATCGATGATGATGATGTGTGGGACACCATAACAGTGTACAACACCGGATATGAAATCTATCACCGGCCCAGACTCGGCCGTTTTAACTGGTTTGGCCTCTATCCACTTGGTAAATTTATCTACCATGACCGGCAGATACTTTTTCTTATGGCTTCCCCCTTTAAGGGGTCCGACCATATCGAGCCCCCAGACCGCGAAAGGCTAAGTGATGGGGATTGTTTGTAAGGCGGTGGGCGGCATATGGCTTTGGTTGGCGAAGAGTTGGCATCCAACGCAACATTGGACAATGTCCTGTGCATCTGCTCGGGCCGTCAGCCAATAAAAACCTGTACGGAAGGCCTTGCTAACAAGGGCCCGAGCTGCGGCGTGGTGCCCGCCGAGACCGGCATGAATTTGAGCCAGGAGCTGCTGCCCCTCTTCCTCGGAGATACATCTTTGAAGGACTCCGGTAGCGCTTTTCTTGTAGAGCTCTCCGTCGTGAACCTTGTAGGCCTTCGCACGTCGGACGATGCGGCGTGCCTCATTTTGATCTTCAGGGAGTTCTTTCCTATTGAGGTAGGCCAAGAAAGGTTCGGTCCATGGGGTGATGACTGCCATAATGAGATGGGCCGATGGTGTTATTTCGGTGGCTGAGCCCCCGATGATATCGATGTGTTCGGAATCTGGGGTTGTGTTCGGGTTCGGACTGGTATTGCCGCTCTCCCCCTGCCACACCACGGATGGCTTAAAAAGCTTTTCCAAAAAAATGTTAGGTGGGATGAGGTCGCGCTTGGCGCCGATGCGAGCCAGGACGTCCGCCGCTTGATTACTTTCTCGGGCCACATGATAAAACTCGAGCCCCTCGAACCGGGCTGACATTTTTAGGACGACATTATGATACGCCGCCATCTTCGGATCTTTGGCATCGAAGTCTCCATTTATTTGTGATATTGTGTGGTTTGAGTCCCTGCGCACTTCCAGACGTTGTATGCCCATGGAGACGGCCATCCGAAGACCATGCAATAAGGCCTCATATTCGGCTGCGTTGTTGGAGTCTGTATATAATATTTGGAGTACATATTGGATGACGTCTCCAGTGGGGGACGTTAAAACGAGACCCGCTCCTAGCCCTGCCAGCATTTTGGAACCATCAAAATACATAACCCAATTGGAATATGTGCCGTACTCTTTAGGGAGTTCGGCCTCTGTCCATTCGGCTACGAAGTCAGCCAGTACTTGGGATTCAATGGTTCGATGCGGTTTGTATGTTATGTCAAATGGAAGGAGCTCGATGGCCCATTTGGCAATCTAGCCCGTGGCATCGCGGTTGTTTATTATGTCATTGAGTGGTACTTCAGAGGCCACTGTGATCGAACACTCCTAGAAGTAGTGTCGTAGCTTTCGGGATGCCATGAAGACCGCGTACGCTATCTTTTGATAATGAGGGTACCGGGACTTGCATGGTGTTAGGACAATGGATACGTAGTATACTGGCTTCTGAAGCGGAAATTTGTGTCCGTCTTGCTCTCGCTCAATGACGAGCACGATGCTCTCCACCTGGTGTGTTTCTGATATGTATAATAACATGGGTTCGCTGACATTGGGCGCAGCCAGGATTGTGTTGTTTGCTAGATGGATTTTTATTTCTTCCAGTCCGGCCGTTGTCGCATCCGTCCACTCGAAGTGATCGGTGCGCCGTAGAAGGCGATAGAGTGGCAATGCCTTTTCTCCCAATCTGGAGATAAATCAGCTTAAAGCTACCACGCAACCGACGAGTTTTTGGACTTGTTTAAGGTCCGTTGGCATATCCAATTGTGACAAATCTCGGATTTTGGCTGGATTTGCTTCAATTATTCTATTGGAAACGATGAAGCCCAGCAGTTTTCCCGCGGGGACGCCGAAAATGGACTTTTTCGGATTGAGCTTGATGTAATTTGCACGGAGGTTGTTGAATGTGAGATGTAAATCGTCTATGAGTGTTTCAACGTGCCTGGTTTTGATCACGACGTCATCTACGTATGCTTCAACTGTCTTGTTGATCTGTTTCTCCAGGCATGTTTGAATCATGCGTTGGTAGGTGGCGCTGGCGTTTTTGAGCCCGAAGGGCATGATGTTGAAGCAGAATGGCCCATATGGGGTAATGAATGCTGTTGCGGCTTGATCGGACTCCTTCATTTTAATTTGATGGTATCTGGAATATGCGTCGAGGAAGCATAGTGAGTCGTGTCCTGTGGTAGAATCAATGATCTGGTCGATGCAGGGGAGGGGGAAGGGATCCTTGGGGCAAGCCTTATTGAGGTCTTTGAAATCGACGCACATGTGCCTAGATTTATCTTTCTTTGGTACCATCACCAGGTTTGCCAGCCAATCCGGGTGTTTTATTTCTCTAATGAATCCGGCATCGATTAGTTTGGCTAGCTCCTTCCCCATAGCTTGACGTTTGGGTTCGGAAAAGCGCCGCAGTGTTTGCTTGACCGGTTTATATCCCTTCAATATGTTGAGGCTGTGTTTAGCCAACTTGCGTGGGATTCCTGGCATATCAGAAGGGTGCCAGGTGAATATATCCCAATTCTCACGCAGGAACTCCCATAGCACGGCGTCAACCATTGGGTCTAATTGTGCTCCAATGGATGCTGTCTTCTTGGGGTCCGTTGGATGGACTTGGAATTTCACTATTTCTTCTGCCGGTTTGAAGGAGGTGGATTTGGGCCATTTGTCTAGGACCACATCGTCCCTGTCCATCGTGGAGCATAGTGCGGTTAATTCTTCGGCCGCGAGGGCTTCAGATAATGCCTCGAGGGCCAGAGATGCGGTTTTATTTTCGGCGCGGAGTGCTATGTCCGGATCACTGGCGAGAGTGATTATGCCATTGGGCCCAGGCATCTTAAGCTTCTTGTATCCATAATGAGTTACAACTTGGAAGTGTGTAAATGTGTCTCGCCCCAAGAGGGTGTGATATCCGCTGTTGAAAGGGGCCACTTAGAAGGTTATCTCTTCGGACAGATAATTCTCCAGCGTGCCGAATACCATGTCAAGTGTGATTTTTCCCGCACACCACGCCTCTCGACAGGGAATGATTCCTCAGAAGGTCATGTTGCTTTACTCGATGCGGCTTCTGTCTATTTCCATTTTGTGGAGTGTATCCTCATAGATGAGGTTTAGTCCACTGCCGCCGTCCATGAGAACCTTGGTGAGCCGAAAGCCGTCCATGATTGGGATGAGGACCAAGGCGGCTGGTGCTCGGACTGTCCTGTATTTTGGCTCGTCGCCGACATTGAAAGTTATAGCCGTGTCATTCCAAGGGTTTATTGCCGCGATCGGGCAGACTTCGGCGAGTTCGCTGAGTGCCCTTTTGCGCCTATTGTTTGAAGCGAATGTCTCGAAGATCATCAATACCTTGGGGTCATCGTCTTCTGGGGGTGTTGTTTTGGGGTATTCCTGGTGAGGATATCCTCACTGCTCTTGGCCACTTGCCGGAGTATCCAACATGCTCTAAGGCTGTGGGTTGGTATGTTATCCGGTGTTGTGTGTATTTTTCATGGCCCATCGAGCCATCCTTCCAGAACGGTTCCGCGCCCCATAACGGGCTTATATTTCTTTACTATTGGTCCAGGCATGCCGTGAGGGTGTGCCCTTTTCGTCTGAACTAGGGGTTGATTGGGGACCGATGGTTCCCAACGGGCAACCTGGGTTTTCCAGGTGCTTTCCATTGCACTGTACTGCTGAACAATAGTTGCCAAGTCAGCGAATTGTAATATGTGACGGCGGTTGATGGCGTTGAGGATTCCCTCGTCCATGCAATTGTTGCGAAACGCTGAGATCGTGTCTTCGTCGTGGCAATCTTTAATCTTGTTTTTGACAAGGAGGAATCTGGCCCAGAAGTGGTGGACCGTTTCCTCATACTGCTATTGTATGCTCAAGAGAGCGCGTATGTCTGGGTGGGTGGGTGGATTTAAATCCGAACCCTGACCCAATATTGGATCCGGAGTCTAAAGATCTCCCGGACTTAGCAGTTCGGGCTCTGTGATATCAACTAATTTTTTGAGCTTATTGTCCGATTCTATGTTCGAAGGACAAGGCGTGTCTTTCTGCCGGTGGGTATTCGGCTCTTCGAGATCGGAGATCCGAACATAGTTCGTCCTCAATATAGAGGAAGAGTTGTCTTGCTCCTCGACTACCGCTATCTGGTGGGTGATCGGCGGAGTTTTAATTTCTCTCTAGTCGGGTTTAAGCCCAATCCGACCGTAGTCTGTAGCGACCCCCAAGGTGGCAATGCGATCTAGGAGTTCGTTTAAATACGATAAATCCGTCAGATCCATCCGTTTGGCGTATTCGGAATCAACGTGGAGACGATTTTCGATGACCCAAGAGGTCATCGTCGGCTTAAGGGCCGAATGGGCGGTCATGACGAAGCCGCCCAGCCGAAGGCTTTAGCCTGGGGCCAGGGCTCCTTCGGAGGTGATATTTTCCTTGACGACAAGGCGAGCCATCAACCCTTTTGACGACGGCACAGTGGAACTCTCAATGAAAGAACCAATGTCGGTGTCAAAACTGGCGGATCTCAGGTAGGGGGTCCCGAACTGTGCGTCTAAGGTCGATGGTAATAGGAGACAGGGGATACAATGTTTACCTAGGTTCGGGACCTCCCGATGGAGGTAATAACCTACTTCCTGCTTGATTGATCTTGATGAATATGAGTATTACAAGAGTTGATCTACCATGAGATCGTAATGGCTAAACCCTAGAAGTCTAGCTGGTATGACTCTTATTATGATCGGCCCTCTACGGACCTAGCCCTCCAGTTTATATAGGCACCAGAGGGATCTAGGGTTACACAAAAGTCGGTTACAGAGAAAGGAAATCTTCATATTTGATCGTCAAGCTTGCCTTCCATGCCAAGGAGAGCCCCATCCGGACGCTGGTAGAGTCTTCGGTCTTCGTATCTTCACAGCCCAACAGTCCGGCCCATGGCTAACATGCCAGACGCCCGAGGACCCCTTAGTCCAGGACTCCCTCACCTGCTCTTGTATTAGGGACACTAGGTCTGCTTACCGGCCGCGTACGCAATGTGCAGGTGTGCAATGGGCGATGGGCCCAGACCGCTACGTGCATAGGCTTTAGACCGACGTGCTGACCTCTATATTGTGCCTAGGTAGGGCTGCGACGTGTTGATCTTCCGAGGCCGGGCATGACCCAGGAAAGTGTGTCCGACCAGAGGGATCGAGCGTGTTGGGTTATGTGGTGCACCCCTGCAGGGAAGTTTATCTATTCGAATAGCCGTGTCCCTCTATAAAAAGGACGACTCGGAGTTGTACCTCGACCTTATGACAACTATAACTGGATACTTAATAAAACACACCCTTCCAAGTGCCAGATACAACCCGGTGATCGCTCTCTCACAGGGCGACGAGGAGAGGATCGTCGGGTAGGATTATGCTATACGATGGTACTTGGTGAACTTACCATCTATTCTCTTCTACATGCTTCAAGATGGAAGTTGACAGAAGCATAGTCTTCGATAGGAGTAGCTATCCCCCTCTTATTCTGGCATTCAGCAGTTCAGTCCATTGATACTATCCATTTCATTAATAACAATGCATATGTAGTGTAGATCCTTGCTTGCGAGTACTTTGGATGAGTACTCACGGTTGCTTTGCTCCCCCTTTCCCCCTTCCTATATCTGGTTGTCGCAACCAAATGCTGGAGTCCAGGAGCCAGAGGACCCCGAGGATGTTTCTACGTGGAGTTCGACTTCGAGGAGTAGTTAGGAGGTCCCAGGCAGGAGGCCTTGCCTTTTCGATCGTTGCTACTTTTGTGCTAGCCTTCTTAAGGCAATCTTGTTTAACCTATGTCTGTACTCAGATATTGTTGCTTCCGCTGACTCTTGTGTCTTCGAGCATTTGTATTCGAGCCCTCGAGGCCCCTGGCTTCTAATATAAAGCTTGTATTATTTTAATTTGTGTCTAGAGCTGTGTTGTGATATCTTCCCATGAGTCCTTGATCTTGATCGTACACATTTGCGTGTATGATTAGTGTACGGTCAAACCGAGGGCATCACAGCTATGGTAGAAGTGTTCCATGACAATACCAAAATTATCATCATGGAAGTGTCCATTTCCATGATGATAAATGGCGCATCATGGAAGTGCTTTCGTCAAGGGTAACCGACACGTGACATCCACCGTAACGGGTCGCTGTTATGCTATCGGGTCTGGTTTTGGATCCGATAACCCGTTAACAACCCCGACAAATGGGGATTTTCCACGTGTAAAATTCTCATTGGCCATAGGTACCACGTGTCAGCTCGCCATTAGGATAGATAGGCGCCTATGATATGTCGACACATGGCACCACCCAACATTGGCCCATTTAGCTTACAAAGGCCGGCCCGTTTGACTTGGTCAAAAGCTAGCGGGCCAACCCATGAATAACCTGTAACGGTCTGTTCGTATATAGCCCATTTTGCGGCCCGGTAACTCATGGCCCGTTATGGCCTTTCCGAATTCGGCCCAACAACGTCATGTGGGCCGTCTAGTATAATACTAGCTCGTTTCACTTTCAGCCCATGTATGGCCCATAACATCTTTTGGCCCATACGAGGCCTTTCGTATCTTTGGGCCTTTAGTGGCCCGTGGTGACTCTCGCCCATAATAAACAATAATTTCCTTTATACCAATTAATGGCCCTAATACATCTCCAACGTATCTATAATTTTTGCTTGTTCCATGTTGTTATATTATCATTCTTGGATGTTTTATAGTCATTTTATAGCAACTTTATATCACTATTTGGGACTAACCTTGAGATAGTGCCCAGTGCCAGTTGCTATTTTTTGCTTGTTTTTTACTTCACAGAAAATCAATACCAAACGGAGTCCAAACGCAGCGAAACTTTTTGGAGATTTTTTCTGGACCAGATGGAACAACTTGGGACGAAGAAGTACCAGAGGGGTGCCCTGAGGGGGGCACAACCCACCTGGAACCCCGAGGGGCCCCAGGCGCGCCCTCGTGGGTTGTGCCCACCGCGGTGGCCTCCCGCACCGCCTATCTGCTCTATAAATACCCCAAAAATACCCAAACCCTAGGGGAGTCGATGAAACACAATTCCATCCACCACAAGTTCCAGAACCACGAGATCCAATCTAGACACCATCACGAAGGGGTTCGTCATCCTCATTGGCGCCTCTTCGATGATGTGTGAGTAGTTCATTGTAGACCGATGGGTCCGTAGGTAGTAGCTAGATGGCTTCCTCTCTCTCTTTCGATTCTCAATACAATGGTCTCTTGGAGATCTATTTGATGCAACTCTTCTTGCCGTGTGTTTGTGTGGATCCAATGAACTTTGAGTTTACGATCAGATCTATTTTATCCATGAAAGTTATTTGAGTTTGATCTCTTATATGCATGATTGCTTATAGCCTCGTATTTCTTCTTCGAATCTTTGGTTTAGTTAGGTCGACTAGATCGATTTTTCTTGCCATCGGAAGAGGTGCTTTGTGATGGGTTCGATCTTACGGTGCTCAATCCTAGTCACAGAAGGGGAAATGGCATGTATGTATCGTTGCTATTAAGGATAACAAGATGGTGTCTATTCCGACATGAATAGATCTTGTCTACATCATGTCATCGTTCTTATTGCATTACTCCGTTTCTCCATGAACTTAATACACTAGATGCATGCTGGATAGCGGTCGATGTGTGGAGTAATAGTAGTAGATGCAGTTGGGAATCGGTCTACTAATCTTGGACGTGATGCCTATATAATGATCATTGCCTGGATTTCATCATGATTTTTTGAAGTTCTATCAATTGCCCAACAGTAATTTGTTTACCCACCGTATGCTATTTTTCTCGAGAGAAGCCACTAATGAAATGTACTGCCCCCAAGTCTACTCTTTATCATATTTGCTTTCCGATCTATTATTTGCCTCTTTTATTTTAAGATCTATTAATACAAAAACCCAAAAGTTCCTTGCTGCAAATTTTTGTTATTTATTTTATTTCGCGTTTCCGCGAGATCTATTTATCCAATCTACTACAAATTTATCTATCTTTTACCCGGGAGGGACTGACAACCCCTTTTACGCATCGGGTTGCAAGTATTTGTTCTTTGTGTGCAGGTATCATTTACATAGTGTTGCATGGATGTCCTACTGGTTCGATCACCTTGGTCTCATCACCGAGGGAAAAACCTACCGTAGCTATGCTGCATCATCCCTTCCTCTTCGTGGAAAATACTGACGTGAACACGAGCCATCAAGAAAGGATTTCTAGCACCGTTGCCCGGGAGACATCATCAACATCTATCAGGTTGCTAATCCCAATGATATTTCTATTTTTGATGTTGAGACACAATCTAGTGATGAACTTGAACCTAGTGATAATGTTAATGATGATGTCCATGTTGATGTTCAACCTAGTAATGATAATGATGTGGAGGTAGAACCTGCTGTTGATCTTGATAACCCACAATCTAAGAATCAACATTATGATAAGAGATACTTCATTGCTAGGAAACATGGCAGAGAAAGAGAACCATGGGTTCAGAAACCCATGCTCTTTCCTCCTAAACCATCCAAGGAAAAGGATGATGAGGATTTTGAGCGCTTTGTTGAAATGCTTAGACCTGTCTTTTTGCGTATGCTTTTGACTGATATTCTGGAAATGTCTCCATATGCTAAGTATATGAAGGATATTGTTACAAATAAAAGAAAGATACCGAAAGCTGAAATTTCCACCATGCTTGCTAATTACACTTTTAAGGGTGGAATACCAAAGAAACTAGCAGACCCAGGAATACCAACTATACCATGCTCCATTAAAAGAAACTATGTTAAAACTGCTTTATGTGATTTGGGAGCCGGTGTGAGTGTTATTCCTTTCTCTTTATATCGTAGACTTGAATTGAATAAGTTGACACCTACTGAAATCTCTTTGCAAATGGACTATAAATCAACTACTATACCCATCGGTATTTGTGAGGATGTTCATGTTGTGGTTGCAAACATTACTATCTTAACTGACTTTGTTATTCTTGATATTCCCGAGGATGAAAATATGTCGATCATCCTTGGTAGACCCTTTTTGAATACTATAGGGGCTGTTATTGATTGCAACAGGGGCAATGCCACTTTTCATGTTAATGGTAATGAGCATATGGTACACTTTCCGAAGAAACAACCTCAAGTGAATAACATCTATTCTATTGGAAAAAATTCAACTATTGCTATTGGAGGTTTTGAATTCCCTCTTCCTACTGTCAAAAAGAAATATGATATTCTTATTGTTGGGGACATGCATATCCCCGTTGAGGTAACCTAGTGTTATTCGAAAATTCTCCGTTTTCATGTCATTCGGAAGAGGTTTGTTAATAAGACTTAATCAACCTTGTTAATGAATTCCTTTGGATGGGCATGAGATGGATGGATTTAGAAAGCACAACTTTCTGTACCTACTTTTTACTTTCTGTTATTTAGAATAAATAAAGCAAAAATAGTATTATTCATTTGTTTTCTGAATTATCCGTGCAATAAAAAATGTCCCAAAAATAAAAGTTCTCCAAATGCCCTAAAAATTTAATATGATTTTTTATAGAATATTTAAGAATTTTTGGCATGGAGAACAGACCAGGGGCTGCACCAGTGGAACACAAGGGTGGAGGGTGCGCCCCTACCTTGTGGGTCCCACGTGAACCCCCCTCACTTATTCCAGCACCCATCCACTTCGTCTTCCTCCAGAAAAAATCATCGTGTTGCTCAAACCCATGTTCTTGCTCATCTTGCTACCATTTTCGATCTCCTCGTGCAAAGCTCCATTTGCGAAACTATTTTGGGGGATTGTTCTTCGGTATGTAACTCCTCCAATGGTCCAATTAGTTTTTGTTCTAGTGCTTTATATATTGCAAATTTTTGCTGCTGTGGTGACCTTGTTCTTGAGCTTGCATGTCAAATTTATATGGTCCATAGTAGTTTTGATGCATGATATAGCCTCTAGACACTTGTAGGAATAGTTGCTAACAATCTTATTGAGTATGGTTCACTTTTATTTTGAGTCACTAAAAATTTCAGAAATTTCCAGAGAAAAGAAATGATGAAGAGATGGTTGAGAGGCTCTTGAAGCCGGGGTTCAAAGGAAAATGAAAATGAAGAGAAGAAGAAGCCCAAGTACAACCTTCCTCGTATCGCGGAGGTTCGGCCGTGTGAATGGCCAAGTGATGCATTCTTGAGGGCGGCCGGAATTTATGAGGATTTCTATTATTTGGCTGAGAATGCAGGCATCACCTACTTCCTCCATGATAAGTGTGATCAATATCTCCTACTCACTAATACCTTCGTGCAAAATTTTTACTTTCATGCTAGGAAATCACAACCCAAAGTAGAATTTTATTTATATGATGAGCATAAGGAGATGACGCTTTATGAATTTTGTGAGGTTTGCAAATTACCTTATGAGGGCAGCGTCAATGAACCACGTCCTAGAGATGTGGAAGATTTTATTGAGGAAGTTACCGTAGGGGAAGGGAGAGGAGCGTCGGAAGCAAGAGTGGCTAGTTTGCATTTTCCTGTTTTACGCTATTACTCATTATTTGCTGGGAGATGTTTAATTGGTCATGGAGAGAGTGGAGGCCTCAGTGCCCCTGACCTCGCTATTTTACGAAATGCTTTACTTTGTGATAAAACTTTTAGTTTGGACGCCATTGTTGCTCGAGGTTGAGTTTAAACTATTCGAGGGGTCCTATCTTTGGAGGTATCTATGCCTCCCGCCTTGCTAGATGCTTCGAGATACCCATTAGGCACGATGAGGAAGAGGAGATGCTGCTACCCACTAGATACTTAGGTTATAATAGTATGGTAGCACATGATTTTATTAGTGATGATAAGGATAAGAGACTCATCTATAACTTGGTATTCAGCCAGAAGACTTGTCAGATTATTACTTTTCTTGCACCTTCTTTGTTTGATATTCATTCAGGTAGGTACCTCATTTTTCCCGAGGACATCTATGCATACTGGGAGCAGACGCGATCCCCAGTTCCTGAGCCAGAACCATCACCTGATATGTATGAGGAGTCTGTTTATCAGTGGGAGCCATAGGAGCTCGCTAACCAGTGAAACCCCCAGGATCCTCCTCAGTACCCAGGAGATGCTACTTAATTTGATTCATCGGCATAGACCAACTTATGCCCAAATCCTAAGCTTGGGGGAGTGCATATTTCTCACTGATATTACATTCATGTTCACACACTCATTCCAGTTGTCGATGTTCATACTTTTTTATTGTATTATTCATGCTAGTTTATTTTATTTTTCTCTCTTTCTTCTTGTGTGTTTGAAAAACTTTGAGAAAATGCAAAAATATTAGTTTTATCTTCTTTTTAGTTTTCCTTTCCATGTTTATTAGTAGTAGTATTAAATAAAACCCAAAAAGATTTCTTGTTCTTCTTTTGCTTGTTGGGAGCTTTCCCGTGTAAATATTTTTCTCGTTCTTGTTTTACTTTCTTCAGAAAAACAAAAACTCCAAAAACATTTCAGTGTGTTTCTTTGAAATTCATTTTCCTTTCTTTGGGTCGAGAGAAGAAGACCACAATGAAAATGTTGAGTGGCTCTCATATGCATTATTGTTGATTTAACAAAGAGCCCATATTACCTTGTCTTCTCCTTTGAATAAACGTTTGCAGATTCCAGCTTAGTCCAATGCACATGCACTATTATTATGTAGCGACCCGACCCGAATGGATCAAGTCTCTATGTTTAAGTGTCATCCCTGGATCGGTATGCTCACACACACAGTACTATGACACCCCGATAATTAAGCTACAGTAATTCTCTGCTGATGATGCCACGTCATCACTGTTACTGTTGTTAAACTCGCGTTGGTTCGTATCCCTAGTGTTATAGTTTCCTTTTTAACAAGGTTAATCATTTTTCCATGAGGAAACTGAATGCCTTGTTTAATAAGTTTATCCCGATGGATCCTTTGTGTATCCAAAGTCCGATCTTTGCTTGAAGACCATGTCAATGCTATCACAAAGCATGTCTGTGGTACTCCGATTTTCAATAAGAACATTTGAAGCAAAATGCTAAATTCTCTTTATCAATTTTCCAAACACTGTTGTATGGGTAATGTCATGAAATTTCTTCCCCCTTTCCTAAAGGGGTTTCTACGTTATATCCTGTCATGGATTCATGCTCTGCTTGTCCTTGGGAAGGATATACCCTTGAAATATGTGTTTAAACACATTTTCCTTTCCATTGTTCTGTTTAATATGATGATCACCTTTTCCTTTCCATTGTTTTGTTTAACCTTTCTGGTGATCTATATGATCTAAGCAGTAATATTCTTCTGCTTATGAAAACACCTTGGTGTACAACCGTGTCAGTAAGACCCCGTTACTTTTGTTGATGACATTCTGGTAACCACCGATGGACGAGAACTTTGTCTACTGGTCCACCTCGTTCAACGAGCAGGAAAATGGTTCTCTTCGTCCCTCGCCCTTGGTACCGATGTTGTTGCCGACATAATCGATAGGCTATCCTATGACACGCCTTGCTATCATGACCATGCAAGATATCACCGCTCCTACTTTTAACCCACATGGTGGGCCCATAACCCACAATTCCACGGGATCGAAACCTGACTCTCCTGTACACCATGTTGTCAAAGTTATTCCTTGCGCTTGACTTTGTATGTAATTCACGGGCCACCTGCCTACTGATCTATTCTGGTATCAGACGTAATACTTATTCACGTTGCCCTGAAACCCTTTCACCTTCTGACTAGGCATTGAATGATTGCCTGGCTGCTTGAGACTTCTATTGTACCTTTGAACTTTACTCTCGATGTGTTTTAACTGTTCATCTCGAGAGGTACTCATATGCTCATTCATGGGATAATCCAAGATTATTACCCTTATAGCATTCTGTCGTTGCCGATCTGCCCCGTTACCTATTCGTAACTACGAAGGAACCCCCAAGAAAGGATGACGACTTCATAATGATGACCTGAAGCAGTGGAATGAAGACATCTATGTAATGGATCGATCTCTTCGAGAAGAGCAACCAAGATTGAGAAGATCCATTAGCATTTCGTAACCAGATCTTTCCTCCTTACTCTACCTCTTAAATCTCGGGACGAGATTTCTTGTAGTGCAGGAGAATTGTGATGCCCGGATAATTAAGCTACAGTAATTCTCTGCTGATGATGCCACGTCATCACTGTTACTGTTGTTAAACTCGCGTTGGTTCGTATCTGGTCCGAATTTAAATTTAAAATAAAGTCAAAAATAAAAGTTTTTTTATGTCAAAACCAAAATGTGCAAGCTGTGGAAAATAATTCATAAATATTATTGGAGAAGAAACCAAATTCTTATAAGATGTTTAGGTGCTCAAAAATAAATAAAACAGTGGCTTAAACAATTATTCAAATGCCTTTTGTAATTTCTAAGATGTTAAACTATTTTATTTTTGGGTGAAACTTTTTGTGGCATTGGTTTAATTAGGAATAATAGTTTAGGAACAAATTCTATATTTTATAGAACTCTAATAATATAAAAGTTGAGTGAAAACAGAGCAGAAAATAAACAATAGAAAAAAAAACCAAACAACAAAAGAAAACAAATCCCCCCTCACTGGGCCTCGGCCCAGCTGGACCGCCAGGCTGGCCCAGGTGCACGCTCCCTCCCCATCTCCCCTGTTCACGCGATCGTGGACACCGGCAATGGCCGCCACGACAGAGGGCGTCGCCGTGGCGCCCATCCGCCACCGCTCCGGCGCCTACTTAACCGGTGCTCCCCCTCTCCACGCGAACCCTAATCCCCACTTCCCCCCTTGCGCCCCCAACCCCTCGAGCTCGAGCTCGAGCCCGCCCCGTGAACGCCTGGAGCTGCGTCGCCGTTGGTCCTCGCCTTCCCGTCGCCTCGTCGTCCCCTACGTCCACTACGACCACCGGCTGGTGTTGGGCGTCGTTACATCGACGTCGTCGACACGTCTTCCTCCGCCACGGACACCGCACACTCATCGTCGATTCGCTTCACCATGAGTCCCTCCAGCATCACCGAGCAGCTCCTCGTCAACGATGTGTGCAGGCGCCCGAAACCCCTCTGTTTCACCATCTAATCCGTGCCCATTGCCTAGCTAGACGTCGCGTCCGAAGCTCACCATCGCAGTTCATGTCGCCACCGGGGCCACTACTCGCGAAGCTCACGACGAGCTCCGCTTCGTGTTCCTGGAGTTCTCAGGAACCCGTAGCACCCAACCCCGTCGCTTCCCGTGTCCTACATCGCCGCCTTGAGTTCTCCATGGCCGCCATCGAAGCATCGCGTCCGCGCTCATGTAACCGCCGCGGCCTGTCCGTGCCCACCTGCGCTGCTGCCGCTAGTTGCTTCTGCTGCTCATGGCTGCTGCTCTCGCCGCCGTTCTCTGCCACTTGTGTTCGCCTGCAACTCTGTTTCTGTCGCCGGCGCTCCCTGCGCGCGCCCGCCGGAGCACCCCGGCCGCGCCCGCGCATACGCGCGCCCGTCCGCCTCGCGCACGGCTTTGCCTCCCCTGCTGCAGCGCGCCAGCCCGCTTGCTCCCACCGCTACTTGCTGTATTGATGCTTGTACTGTAGTCTGTAGGTGCTGCTAGCTAGCTTTGCAAATCCTACACTAACTAACCCTTTTGACAGCCCCTAAACATAGACTAAACAATTGTTAACAAGGTTAAGAAAAATATGAGTAGAAAGTATACTTGACAAACTTCATTTTATCCCACTGGACCAAATCCTTTCAATGCATGGATTAAATCCTACAAAAATCACAAAATGCCATCTTCTCTTACACCTAGCATTGTGTGTGTGTACAGCCACCACTGCCGGGCCCGTACAAATTAGCTTAGGGGATAATTTCTAGTTAGTTTAATTGCTAGCCAATGACAAGAGGGGCGCCTGTTTAGATTAGATAAATCTACTTAGGAATTTAATAAAACTGATTAACTTTTAGTTAATTTCGCTAACATGTGGCCCTGCTGTAAATTAAAATGATAGATTAAATTAAAAGTGCCTAAGTCTATGACAGCCGGGACCCACCTTTGCTATTCACCTTTTGACCGGTCAAATGTTGACAGGGTCAACTCTGCTGACTGGACCCTTCCTGGCCCACTGTCAGCCTCTGTGTACACTCTGTGTACACAGAGCTGGCTACACGTAGCAATTTGTTATTTAATTTTGAATTAAAACAATTTCAGAATATGGTTTAAATCTTTGAAAAATCATAGAAAATAATCTGTAACTCGGATGAAAAAACTTTGTACATAAAAGTTGCTTAGAACGACGAGACGAACCAGAATACGTAGCCCGTTCGTCCGCCATGCATCCCTAACCTATCGAACTCGCAACTTTCCCCCTCCGGCTCCTCTGCCCGAAAACGCGAAACACCGGGGATACTTTCCCGGATGTTTTCCCCCTTCGCCGGTATCACCTCATACCGCGTTAGGGCACCCCTAGCACCGATACTTGTCATGTCATGCATCGCTATGCATCTGTTTGCTTAAATATTTATTGTTTCTTCCCCCTCTTCTCTCGCTAGACACCGAGACCGACGTCGCTGCTATCCAGTACGACTACGGTGTTGACGACCCCTCTCTCTTGCCAGAGCAACCAGGCAAGCCCCCCCCCTTGATCACCAGATATCGCCTACTCTTCTCTCTACTGCTTGCATTAGAGTAGTGTAGCATGTTACTGCTTTCCGTTATTCCTATCCTGATGCATAACATGTCCTTGCTACTACTGTTGTTATCTTTACCTGCAATCCTAGTGCTTAGTATAGGATGCTAGTTTATCATCAGTGGCCCTACATTCTTGTCTCTCTGCCATGCTATACTATCGGTCCGTGATCACTCGGGAGGTGATCACGGGTATATACTATATACTTTATACATGATACATGTGATGACTAAAGTCGGGTTGGTTCGAGGAGTACCCACGGTTGATTCACGAATTGGGGGGCTGGAAGGACATACTTTCCCGACGGCCCTCTGTGTGGATCTTTGTGGCGAAGCGACAGGGCAGTTTGAGACCACCTAGGAGAGAGGTGGGCCAGGCCCTGGTCGGCGTTCGCGGTTATTTCAAGATAACACGTTTAACGAGATCTTGGTATTTGATCTGAGTCTGGCCACTGGCCTATATGCACTAACCATCTACGCGGGGACAGTTATGGGCACTCGACGTCGTGGTATCAGCTGAAGCCTTTGTGACGTCAGCGACTGAGCGGCACGCGCCGGATTGGACTGGAACACCTGCTAGGCTAGGTCTGCTTCCGGCCGCTTTCGCAACGTGCATGTGTGCAAAGGGCGATGGGCCCAGACCCCTGCGCCATAGGATTTAGACCGGCGTGCTGACCTCTCTATTGTGCCTAGGTAGGGCTGCGACGTGTTGATCTTCCGAGGCCGGGCATGACCCAGGAAAGTGTGTCCGGCCAAATGGGATCGAGCGTGTTGGGTTATGTGGTGCACCCCTGCAGGGAAGTTTATCTATTCGAATAGTCGTGATCTTCGGTAACAGGACGACTTGGAGTTGTACCTTGACATTATGACAACTAGAACCGGATACTTAATAAAACACACCCTTCCCAGTGCCAGATACAACCGGTGATCGCTCTCCCACAGGGCGACGAGGGGAGTATCATCGTTTAGGATTATGCTATGCGATGTTACTTGGTGAACTTACCATCTACTCTCTTCTATATGCTGCAAGATGGAGGTGGCTTGAAGCGTAATATTCGACAGGATTAACTATCCCCCTCTTATTCTGGCTTTCTCCAGCTCACTCCACCGATATGGCCCTTTACACATATACCCGTGCATATGTAGTGTAGATCCTTGCTTGCGAGTACTTTGGATGAGTACTCACGGTTGCTTTTCTCCCTCTTTCCCCCCTTTGCATTCTTCTTGGTTGTCGCAACCAGATGCTAGAGTCCAGGAGCTGGAGATCCCGAGGCTGATTCTATGTGGAGTTCGGCTTCGAGGAGTAGTTAGGAGGTCCCAGGCAGGAGGCCTTGCCTTTTCGATCGTTGCTACTTTTGTGCTAGCCTTCTTAAGGCAAACTTGTTTAACTTATGTCTGTACTCAGATATTGTTGCTTCCGCTGACTCGTCTATGATCGAGATCTTGTATTTGAGCCTTCGAGGCCCCTGGCTTGTAATATGATGCTTGTATGACTTTTTTTTGTAGAGTTGTGTTGTGATATCTTCCCGTGAGTCCCTGATCTTGATCGTACACATTTGCGTGTATGATTAGTGTACGATTGAATCGGGGGCATTACAAGTACTCAAGGATTTATAGCAGAGGTAAATCAAATGTAAAAGTAACGTAAATACTATTACCTCAATACAAAATAGCGGAAGTAACAAGGTTGTGGATTCCCATCAACACCAACAGCAAAGTTGAGGGTAGAAATCGTAACCCTACGTATCACTTACTCGTCGTAAGATAATCCTGCAACATGAGACGTTGCAGCCACAAAGGGTCAGTACATTGAATGTACTGGCAAATTCACACCAGAGGATAATGATGAACAAAGGCTATCACTACATGCATATTTGGCTGGTGGAAAGGCTCTGGGGTTATAATGTTTTTGCAAAAAGCCTAATTTTCCCTACGGCAAAGGAATACATTTTAATTAACTATCATGGTGGTTGTTGAACATTGAGAATGGTTGACAGCATTCCCAATCCCAAATAAGTAAGATCATTAAACCCAACAAACTTAATTTAAAGTAACATGATGAGATTCACATGATAATCCAAGTACTAGATAGTCAAAACGTCCATAACCGGGGACACGGCTAATCATGATTAGTTTATACACTCTGCAGAGGTTTGCGCACTTTTCCCCACAAGACTCGATCTCCTCCATTGTTTTTCTCGCACTGGTGTTTGAGAAATGGATGACCGAGACATAGTCTTTTAGAAGCGTTTGCACCTTACGATGGGTAGACCGTTCCACCTACAACCCCTACATCTGCTAGTCTACCACTGTAAGAGTTCACACGACTTAATAAACTATGCTAGAGCCCATAATAGCTTGTGGCTGCACACGGAAGTTTCTAGTATGAATAATCTCATGATCCCTTTAAACCTGGGTGGCGGTCCATAAAAAAAACAGGCAATCCTGGAATACCCAGGTGCCTAGACAGGCAATCGCTGGAATACCGAGGTGCCTCAATCCACCCAGATGTGTGTTAAAGTTGCCACCTAAAGTAAACCATTAATTAACAATCTCACATTTGTCTTGAATACTCTCAAACCCAATCCATGTCTACGAGCATAGCATGGCAATATAAGCATAACATAATAGTAACTCCCAAGGTTTGAATGCAGGGCAATAGGTTTGTAACACCCCGGATGTAACTTTCCCAATTTATACTCCAACTCTTGCCGTTTCCGGCGTTAAGTTATTTTATTTTCTCGGGTTTGGGTCTTTGTCTCCGTGTGTTGTTATCGTTGTCATGCATCTCATATCATGTCATCATGTGCATTGCATTTGCATACGTGTTCGTCTCATGCATTCGAGCATTTTCCCCGTTGTCCGTTTTGCATTCTGGCGCTTCGTTCTCCTCCGGTGGTGAATTCTACCTTTCTTTCGTGTGTGGGGATTAAACATTTCCGGATTGGACCGACACTTGCCAAGCGGCCTTGGTTTACTACCATAGACCGCCTGTCAAGTTTCGTATCATTTGGACTTCGTTTGATACTCCAACGTTTAACCGAGGGACCGAAAAGGCCTCGTGTGTGTTGCAGCCCAACACCCCTCCAATTTGGCCCAAAACCCACCTAAGTCTTCTCCATCATCTAGAGCGTTCGATCACAATCGCGTGGCCGAAAACCGCATCTCATTTGGACTCTCCTAGCTCCCTCTATGCCTATAAATAGGTCCTCCTCGAAAATCTCGGATCCCCTCCCCGAAACCCTAATTTTCCCTCTCCGCGCCGGCCGGACACGTCTGAATCCGACCGGACGCGTCCGCGCCGCCACCGCCGCCCAATCGCGTGCCGCCACGCGTCCCGCCGCCGCCGCCTCCCACCGCGCGGCCCGGGAGCCCGGAGCCGGCACCCGCGGCCCGCTCCCTCGCCCCGCCGCCTGGCTGCCGACGCTGCCGCCTCGCCCCCGACGCCGCTGCCTCGCTCCGCCGCCGCGCGCCATCGCCGCCGCCATCGACGCCGGCAGCCGCCTCGCACCGTGCCCCGCGCGCTCCCCTCCGTCGCCGCCGCCAAGTCCGGCCACCGCCGGCGACGCCTCCTCCCTCCTCCGCCGGATCCGGCCCCGTCCTCGCCTCCCCTCTTCTCCCGGCCGACGAACCCACCTCGCCGGGGACCTCGAGCTCGCGCCGGCGAACCTCGGGCCGTGTGCCTCCGAAACCCTAGATCTGGGAGGTTGCATTTTTCACCAAGTCCTGGAGCTGTTTATCTCATGATGCCATATGTTCTTGTTGTTTCCTAGTGATCCGTGCCTCTTTTCAGGATGATCAGTAAGGGAGTTTTGTTAATCTTGTAGTGCTCTATCCATCCATGTCTTTGTTTGCAATTATGGATCACCCTAGCTTGAGTCAATCGAGCTCTACTTTTGCTACTTTGTGAATTTGGGCAGATTGTCAACTTGTTTGCAATTTTGCTGATGATGTTGTAGTTGATCCGTGCATGCTATGCTTTTGTTCTTACCATGTCTAGCTTGCATTTTATGCCTTCTTGATGGATGTATGCTTGTCTTGCCATGACTTGCACCGTATTGAGTGCATCGAGCTCGTAAACATGCCTACCTGAGTTATATTTCAGCATGTGCCAGTTTTTCACTAAGTCTGTGATCTAATTATGTTTTTGCTATGTTCACATGCTTGCAATTGTATTTTCTGATCCCTTTTGGCTCAAGGTCACTAAGGCACTTTTGTTAAGCTCTTTGAGTAGCTCCATGCCATGCTTTACTTTGCCATGTTCAGGTCCTGTAGCATGTAGTTTTGTTGCTCCGAAGAGGGCTACCTGATCTGAAATTCCAAACAAGTGTTAATTTCACTAAGTCTGAGATCTGTTTGCCATATGCATTTTTGCCATGCTTGTTTGAACCTTTTAATGGATGAATTGGCCGTAGCTCAGTGCTAGACTTTTGTTAAACATCTTGTATGCATCCCTGCCATGTATTTTGTTGTCATGTTTGGTTGCTGTAGCATGTTCATCTCATTGCATTTAGTTGGCTACTTGCTGTAAATCTCAGACCGGCGTCATATTTGAATCGCTTGCCATTTCCAAACCGTAACTCCGATTCCCGTGTTCTTTATATCGTTTTCAAGCGATTTCATCTCATATTTCCAGTGGCACCCTTGGATTTCCATGTTGAGGCCAGGTTCATGCATTTCCTGTCATATCTTGCATTTTGCATCCCGCATCGCGTCGCGCATAGCATATCATCTTTGCATCGCGTTGTTTGAGTTTGCACGTGGTTGATTGTATCCTTGTTGCTTGTTTGTCTTGTTTGGGTAGAGCCGGGAGATGAGTTCGCTAACGAGGAGCCCGTTGAGTTTGCTTTCGAGGATCCAGTCAACTCTGACAACTGTGCAGGCAAGATGATCATACCCTCGAAATCACTACTATCTTTGCTATGCTAGTTTGCTCGCTCTTCTGCTATGCCATTGCTACAATGCCTACCACTTGCTTGCAAGCCTCCCAAATTGCCATGTCAAACCTCTAACCCACCTTGTCCTAGCAAACTGTTGATTGGCTATGTTACCGCTTTGCTCAGCCCCTCTTATAGCGTTGCTAGTTGCAGGTGAAGATTGAAGGCCGTTCCTTGTTGGGACATTTATTTACTTGTTGGGATATCATTATATTATCTTGTTATCTTAATGCATCTATATACTTTGTAAACGGTGGAAGGCTTGGCCTCTCGCCTAGTGTTTTGTTCCACTCTTGCCGCCCTAGTTTCCGTCATATCGGTGTTATGTTCCCGAATTTTGCGTTCCTTACGCGGTTGGGTTATAATGGGAACCCCTTGACAGTCCGCCTTGAATAAAACTCCTCCAGCAATGCCCAACCTTGGTTTTACCATTTGCCACCTAGCCTTTTTCCTTGGGTTTCGCGGACTCAAGGGTCATCTTTTTTTAAACCCTCCCGGGCCAGTGCTCCTCTGAGTGTTGGTCCAACCTAGAGCACTGTGCGGGGCCGTCCCTTGGCAACTTGGGTTACGTTGGCTCCCGTACGCTTAGCTTATCCGGCGTGCCCTAAGAACGAGATATGTGCAGCTCCTATCGGGATTTGTCGGCACAGCGGGCGGTGTTGCTGGACTTGTTTTACCATTGTCGGAGTTGTCTTGAATTACCGAGATACCGAGTCTGATCGGAACGTCTTGGGAGGAGGTCTATTCCTTCGTTGACCGTGAGAGCTTGTCATGGGCTAAGTTGGGACTCCCCTGCAGGGATTGAACTTTCAAAAGCCGTGCCCACGGTTATGGGCAGATGGGAATTTGTTAATGTCCGGTTGTAGATAACTTGAACCTTAATTAATTAAAATGAATCAACTAAGTGTGTTACCGTGATGGCCTCTTCTCGGCAGAGTCCGGGAAGTGGACACGGTGTTGGAGTAATGTTTGCGCAGGTTGCTCTCTAGTTTCTCGCTCGCGCTTTGCCTCCTCTTCTCGCTCTCTTTTGCGAATAAGTTAGCCACCATATTTGCTAGTCTCTTGCTGCAGCTCCACTCATATTTTTACCTTGCCTTACCTATAAGCTTAAATAGTCTTGATCGCGAGGGTGCGAGATTGCTGAGTCCCTGTGGCTCACAGATTACTATTACACCAGATGTAGGGCCTGATGATTCCGCTCCAGGAGACGTGTATGAGCTCAAGTGGGAGTTCGACGAGGACTCTCAACGTTACTATGTTTCCTTTCCCGATGATCAGTAGTGGTGCCTAGTTGGGGGTGATTGGGACCATGTCGCATGTTGGGTTCTCTTTTATTTTGGCGCCATAGTCGGGCCATGAGTGTTTGGATGATGTAATGTTATTTATGTACTTGATTGACGTGGCGAGTGTAAGCCAACTATGTTATCTCCCCTTTATTATTTACATTACATGGGATGTTGTGAAGATTGCCTAACTTGCGACATATGCCTTCAATGCGATTATGGCTCTAAGTCGCGCCTCGACAAGTGGGAGATATAGTCGCATCGAGGGTGTTACAAGTTGGTAATCAGAGCCTTCCCCGACCTTAGGAGCCCCATTGCTTGATCGTTTTTAGCGGCTGAGTTGTGTCTAGAAAAATGTTTTGAGTCATTTAGGAATTATATATCGGAGAGTTTAGGAGTTCTTTTTACTTCCCAGTCTCCTCTTCGCTCTGGTAAGGCATCCTGACATAGAGTTTTGACTATTCTCTTCTCAAATTTCACTAATTTTTTTAGGATCACGCGGGTATCTTGGAATCGTTCCGATGGTTTTATGATGAGAACATTGTCTTGGTGCCTCCTGTCAGGGGTTTAGTGGAAGTGTCCCGGGGAGTTGAGCTCTGAGGTGTTGTCATCATAATTTTATCGTTGCAGTTCTGGAATACCTGAGTCTAGTACGCCGACATCGAAAATCTCTTTTATGCAGTTTGTTGGTGAGATAACCTCGACGCCACCTAGTACTGGGGCGGGAGTTCGGGAGTATCACCATAACTTGTATAACGGATGCTTTTCGAAGGTTGAGGTAGATGGTTTTAGAAGGTTTCTTGGTTATGTGTTGAAGGATGGATACAGCTGGATGTAGGAATTGCTAGTTTGGGTGAGATATTATGCTTCCCCTATATCCCCAACACCTGATTGCATAACCGGAAAGGTTCGGGAGTTTCATAGGTGGGAATTCTAGTAGCTCTAGTTCTTCTTCCACGGATATTGGTTTGAGATTGGGATTTCTTACCGATTATTCGTTCTTGATCCGTACCTTGTTGATTTATTTCTCTACCTTAATTCTACGTGGCTTCTCAATTTATGGATATGTGACCATTTCAAGAGGATTGCATTCGTTCATTTTGGTCGGATGTGAAGACTATATGTTGCAATTTTCATTCCGTTGGATTCAGCTTCAATATTTGTCTATCAATGTGCTAATGGTGGTCAACCTCTTCAGGATGGCTCCTCCAACGCGCACGACTCCGAATCCTGATCCGCCAGCACCTCCCCCTCCTCCGGAGGCATGGCAAGCTGTGATGGCCGCAACCAATGAAAAAACACAGTTGATCATGCAAATTCTTCAAGAGCACAATCAAGGCAGTCAAGGGAATCAAGGCAGCAATCAGAGTCACTTTGCTACACTCAACCAGTTCCTTGCTAACGGGCCAAAGACTTTCAGCAATTGTGTTGAGGCAACCGATGCTGGCGATTGGCTTGTAGATCTGTGCAAGCATTTCGAGTGCAGTAACGTCAGGCCTGAGGACTTTGTTTAGTTCGCTTCCTTCCAACTCAAAGATCAAGCTGCAGAATGGTTCCAGCAGTACAATGACTCTAGAGGTGGACGTGTTATCACTTGGGATGATTTCCGTCGAGATTTCTGAGCTCATCATATTCCTCAAAGCGTGGTTGAAAGCAAGCGTGAGGAATTCCGCAATCTGAAGCAAGGCTCTTTGTCTGTCTATGACTACAACAAGTTGTTCCAGAAGCTCGCCCGCTTTGCCAAGCAGGACGTCCCTGATGAGAAGAGCATGATATATCAGTTCAGGGGTGGTCTCAAAGAAGAAATTCAGCTAGCTCTTGTCCTCTTTGAGCCCTTGAGATACGATGAGTTCTACAACATGGCACTGAAGCAAGAGGCTGCTCAGTTGAGGTGTGATGCTTCCAAGAAGCGAGTCAGAGATGCTACTCCTTCTTCCTCTACTCAAGTGGTCAAGCAGCAGAAGTATTGGCTTCCTCCTCCTCTGTTCCGTCTGCCGTATCAGCAGAAGAGCAAAGGTGGCAGTGGTTCTTTCCACCCACCCAACCCTGGCTTTCAGAACAAGACTTTGTCTCAAGCTCCAAGATCGAGTGCTCTGTATCACCATCCGCTTTCAGAGGTCACGTGCAACAAGTGCCAACAGAAGGGTCACTATGCCAACAAGTGTTTCAACCAGAGGCGTCTTCCTCCTCCTCCTCCTGTCAGATCGGCAAGTACAACTGTGGTCAAGCATAACCCCAAGCACGCCAAGGTCAACTTGTTGAATGCAGCTCAGGCAGAGGAATCATCAGATGTCATCATGGGTAACTTTCCAGTTAACTCTTTTCCAGCAAAAATTCTTTTCGACAGTGGTGCATCACATTGTTTCATGTCAAGATCATTTGTATCCAAGCATGACTTCGTTTCACAAATGTTGGGTAAACCTATGGGAGTGGTTTCTCCGGCTAAGTCTATGAGGGCTACTTCAATAGTCCCGGATGTTTCTATCATGATGGGTGATTTCAAGTTTCTGGCTTCTCCAATGGTTCTTGGTAACTCAGATATTGATCTTATTCTCGGAATGGATTGGCTTTCTAAGCACAAGGCTGAACTTGATTGTGCAGCCAGGCAGATTCAATTGACTCATTCGTCTGAGGATGTAATTGTCTTTGCCGCTCGTGATGATACCATTCGTCTGTTTTCTCTCAATGAGAAGGGTGAACTCGATGCCATCTCAAAAATTCCAGTCGTTTGCGAGTATCAAGACGTCTTTCCAGAAGAGCTTCCAGGAATGCCTCCGCACCGGCCTGTTGAATTCGTTATTGATCTTGAGCCTGGCACGGAACCGGTGTGCAAACGTCCTTACAAGCTCGGACTTGAAGAGTTGAAGGAGCTGAAGAAGTAACTCGATATTCAAGAGAAAATGGGTCTCATCCGGCCTAGTTCTTCTCCGTGGGGTTGTGGTGTTCTTTTTGTGAAGAAGAAGGATGGAATGGAATGACTTTGTGTTGATTACCGTCCAGTGAACAAGAAGACAATCAAGAACAAATACCCACTTCCCAACATCAATGAGCAGTTCGAACAACTCAAAGGTGCCCAAGTATTCTCCAAGCTTGATCTCCGTATGGGTTATCATCAGATTCGAATCCGTGAGCAAGATATTCCCAAGACGGCTTTCAGGACAAGCTTTGGTTCTTATAAATACACTGTCATGTCTTTTGGCCTCGTCAACGCTCCTCCGACGTTCTCTCGCATAATGAACTTCATCTTCAACGCCTACACCAATGACTTCGTTTTGGTCTATCTCGACGACATTCTGGTTTTCTCCAAGAATAAGGAAGATCATGCCAAGCATTTGTTTTTGGTTCTTGATAAGCTCAGAGAACACAAGTTCTACGCCAAGTTCTCCAAGTGTGAATTTTGGCTTGATGAGGTTCTTTATCTTGGTCATATCATCTCTGCCAAGGGCATTGCCGTGAATCCTGAGAAGGTGTCTACAATTGTGAATTGGGAACCTCCTCAGAACGTGAAGCAACTCCGCAGTTTTCTCGGTCTCGCAAGCTATTGCCGAAGATTCGTTGAAAACTTTTCCAACATTGCGAAGCCTCTCTAAAATCTTCTTCAGAAGCACGTCGAGTACGTTTGGTCTCCGGAGTGTGACATTGCTTTCAACACGTTGAAAGAGAAATTGATCACTGCTCCAGTTCTGACTCCGCCTGATGAATCCAAACCGTACGAGGTCTTTTGTGATGCCTCTCTCCAAGGTCTTGGCGCAGTATTGATGCAAGAGAAGAAAGTTGTTGCTTATACATCTCGCCAGTTGAAGCCTAATGAGAAGAACTACCGCACTCATGATCTCGAGTTGGCGGCAGTTGTGCATGCTCTTTTGACTTGGAGACATCTTCTATTGGGAAGAAAAGTGGACATTTTCACTGATCACAAGAGTCTCAAGTACATCTTCACTCAGCCTAATCTCAACCTTAGGCAAACTCGATGGGTCGAAATGATTCAAGAGTATAATCCGAGTATCGAGTATACTCCAGGCAAGGCTAATGTGATTGCTGATGCATTGAGCAGGAAAGCTTACTGCAACAGTCTGATTCTTAAGCCTTATCAACCCGAGCTTTGTGAAGCTTTCGGCAAACTTAATCTGCAAGTTGTTCCTCAAGGTTTCCTCGCCAACCTTCTAGTCTCTCCTACCTTGGAAGACCAGATTCGCCAAGCCCAGCTTCTTGATGCTATGGTGAAAAAGGTGAAGATTGGGATTGCCAATAGTCAGTCCAAGTACAAGTGCTACCGCCTGGATGACAAGGACACTCTCTTCTTCGAGGATCGTATTGTTGTGCCCAAAGGTGACCTCCGTAAAGTGATCATGAACAAGGCTCACAATTCTCTCCTCTCCATCCACCCTGGGAGCATGAAGATGTATCAGGACCTCAAGCAGGCTTATTGGTGGACTCGAATGAAGCGCGAGATCGCTCAATTCGTGAATGAATGTGATGTCTGCAGAAGAGTGAAGGCAGAACACCAAAGGCTAGCAGGTCTCCTCCAACCTCTTGCCATTCCAGAATGGAAGTTTGACCACATTGAAATAGACTTCGTGACTGGGTTTCCAAAGTCCAAGCGTGGCAATGACGCTATATTCGTTGTCATTGACAAACTCACCAAAGTGGCTCACTTTCTGCCTATCAAAGAGTCGATCACTGCAGCTCAATTGGCGGAACTCTATACCTCTCGTATTGCACGATATTCCACAGGTGATCTCTTCAGACCGTGGCAGCATCTTTACCTCCAAGTTTTGGGATTCTTTTCAGAAGGCCATGGGCACCAACATCCGCTTCAGCACAGCTTTCCATCCTCAAACAAGCGGTCAAGTTGAGCATGTCAACCAGATTCTTGAAGATATGCTCAGGGCTTGTGTGATCTCCTTCGGCATGAAGTGGGAGGATTGTCTTCCTTATGCTGAATTCTCCTATAACAACAGTTTTCAAGCAAGTTCGGGCAAGGCCCCATTTGAAATTCTGTATGGCAGGAAGTGCCGTACCCCTCTCAACTGGTCTGAAACCGGTGAACGTCAGCTTTTGGGTAATGACTTAATCACAGAGGCAGAAGAAATGTGCAAAGTCATTCGCGATAACCTCAAAGCAGCCCAATCCCGTCGGAAGAGCTACTATGATAGTAAGCACCGTGATTTGGCTTTCGAGATCGGAGATCATGTTTACCTCCGTGTCTCTCCTATGAAAGGTACTCGTCGCTTCGGTATCAAAGGGAAGCTTGCCCCTAGATATGTGGGACCTTTCAAGATTGTCAGCAAGAGAGGCGACCTCGCCTATCAACTCGAGCTTCCTTCAAACTTTGCAAATGTTCATGACGTGTTCCATGTCTCTCAGCTTCGAAAGTGCTTCAAGACTCCTGACCGCACCATCAACTTCGAGGACATTGAGCTCCAAGAAGATCTATCTTATCGTGAGCACCCAGTTGCTATTCTTGAAGAGACTGAACGCAAGACTCGCAACAAGTCAAACAAATTTCTCAAAGTCAAGTGGTCACACCATTCCAACCGTGAAGCTACCTGGGAACGCGAGGATCACCTCCGTTCTGAGTACCCGGCGTTCTTTCAGTCCTAGAACTCGGGACGAGATCCTTTCGTAGTCGTGGAGTGTTGTAACACCTCGGATGTAACTTTCCCAATTTGTACTCAAACTCTTGCCGTTTCCGGCGGTAAGTTATTTTATTTTCTCGGGTTCGGGTCTTTGTCTCCATGTTTTTTTATCATTGTCATGCATCTCATATCAAGTCATCATGTGCATTGCATTTGCATATGTGTTCGTCTCATGCATTCGAGCATTTTCCCCGTTGTCCGTTTTGCATTCCGGCGCTTCGTTCTCCTCCGGTGGCCAATTACCTTTCTTTCGTGTGTGGGGATTAAACATTTCCGGATTGGATCGAGACTTGCCAAGCGGCCTTGGTTTACTACCGGTAGACCGCCTGTCAAGTTTCATATCATTTGGACTTCGTTTGATACTCCAACGGTTAACCGAGGGACCGAAAAGGCCTCGTGTGTGTTGCAGCCCAACACCCCTCCAATTTGGCCCAAAACCCACCTAAGTCTTCTCCATCATCTAGAGCGTTCGATCACGTTCGCGTAGCCGAAAACCGCACCTCATTTGGACTCTCCTAGCTCCCTCTATGCCTATAAATAGGCCCTCCTCGAAAATCTCGGACCCCCCTCCCCGAAACCCTAATTTTCCCTTTCCGCGCCGGCCGGACACGTCCGAATCCGACCGGACGCGTCCGCGCCGCCACCGCTGCCCAATCGCACGCCGCCACGCGTCCCGCCGCCGCCGCCTCCCACCGCGCGGCCCGGGAGCCCGGAGCCGGCCACCGCGGCCCGCTCCCTCGCCCTGCCGCCTAGCTGCCGACACCGCCGCCTCGCCCCCGATGCCGCCGCCTCGCCCCGACGCCGCCGCCTTGCTCCGCCGCCGCACGCCATCGCCGCTGCCATCGACGCCGGCAGCCGCCTCGCGCTGCGCCCCGCGCGCTCCCCGCCGCCGCCGCCGCTAGGTCCGGCCACCGCCGGCGCCGCCTCCTCCCTCCTCCGCCGGATCCGGCCCCAGCCTCGCCTCCCATCTTCTCCCAGCCGATGAACCCACCTCGCCGGCAACCTCGAGCTCACGCCGGCAAACCTCGGGCCGCGTGCCTCCGAAACCCTAGATCTGGGAGGTTGCATTTTTCACCAAGTCCCGGAGCTATTTATCTCATGATGCCATATGTTCTTGTTGTTTCCTAGTGATCCGTGCCTCTTTTGAGGATGATCAGTAAGGGAGTTTTGTTAATATTGTAGTGCTCTATCCATCCATGTCTTTGTTTGCAATTATGGAGCACCCTAGCTTGAGTCAGTCGAGCTCTACTTTTGCTACTTTATGAATCTCGGCAGATTGTCAACTTGTTTGCAATTTTGCCGATGATGTTGTAGTTGATCCGTGCATGCTATGCTTTTGTTCTTGCCATGTCTAGCTTGCATTTTATGCCTTCTTGATGGATGTATGCTTGTATTGCCATGACTTGCAACGTAGTGAGTGAATCGAGCTTGTAAACATGCCTACCTGAGTTATATTTCAGCATGTGCCAGTTTTTCACTAAGTCTGTGATCTGATTATGTTTTTGCTATGTTCACATGCTTGCAATTGTATTTTCTGATCCCTTTTGGCTCAAGGTCACTAAGGCACTTTTGTTAAGCTCTTTGAGTAGCTCCATGCCATGCTTTACTTTGCCATGTTCAGGTCCTGTAGCATGTAGTTTTGTTGCTCCGAAGAGGGCTACCTGATCTGAAATTCCAGACAAGTGTTAATTTCACCAAGTCTGAGATCTGTTTGCCATATGCATTTTTGCCATGCTTGTTTGAACCTGTTAATGGATGAATTGGCCATAGCTCAGTGCTAGACTTTTGTTAAACATCTTGTATGCATCCCTGCCATGTATTTTGTTGTCATGTTTGGTTGCTGTAGCATGTTCATCTCATTGCATTTAGTTGGCTACTTGCTATAAATCTCAGACCGGTGTCATATTTGAATCGCTTGCCATTTCCAAACCGTAACTCCGATTCCGGTGTTCTTTATATCGTTTTCAAGCGATTTCATCTCATATTTCTAGTGGCACCCTTGGATTTCCAAGTTGAGGCCAGGTTCATGCATTTCCTGTCATATCTTGCATTTTGCATCCCGCGTCACATCCCGCATAGCATATCATCTTTGCATCACGTTGTTTGAGTTTGCACGTGGTTGATTGTATCCTTGTTGCTTGTTTGTCTTGTTTGGGTAGAGCCGAGAGACGAGTTCGCTAATGAGGAGCCCGTTGAGTTTGCTTTCGAGGAACCAGTCAACTCTGACAACTGTGCAGGCAAGATGATCATACCCTCGAAATCAGTACTATCTTTGCTATGCTAGTTTGCTCGCTCTTTTTCTATGCCATTGCTACGATGCCTACCACTTGCTTGCAAGCCTCCCAAATTGCCATGTCAAACCTCTAACCCACCTTGTCGTAGCAAACTGTTGATTGGCTATGTTACCGCTTTGCTCAGCCCCTCTTATAGCATTGCTAGTTGCAGGTGAAGATTGAAGGCCGTTCCTTGTTGGGACATTTATTTACTTGTTGGGATATCATTATATTATCTTGTTATCTTAATGCATCTATATACTTGGTAAAGGGTGGAAGGCTCGGCCTCTCGCCTAGTGTTTTGTTCCACTCTTACCGCCCTAGTTTCCGTCATATCGATGTTATGTTCCCGAATTTTGCGTTCCTTACGCGGTTGGGTTATAATGGGAACCCCTTGACAGTCCGCCTTGAATAAAACTCCTCCAACAATGCCCAACCTTAGTTTTACCATTTGCCACCTAGCCTTTTTCCTTGGGTTTCGCGGACTCAAGGGTCATCTTATTTTAAACCCCCCGGGCCAGTGCTCCTCTGAGTGTTGGTCCAACCTAGAGCATCGTGCGGGGCCGTCCCTTGGCAACTTGGGTTACGTTGGCTCCCATACGCTTAGCTTATCCGGTGTGCCCTGAGAACGAGATATGTGCAGCTCCTATCGGGATTTGTCGGCACAGCGGGCGGTGTTGCTGGACTTGTTTTACCATTGTCGGAGTTGTCTTGAATTACTGAGATACCGAGTCTGATCGGAACGTCTTGGGAGGAGGTCTATTCCTTCGTTAACCGTGAGAGCTTGTCATGGGCTAAGTTAGGACTCCCCTGCAGGGATTGAACTTTCGAAAGCTGTGCCCGTGGTTATGGGCAGATGGGAATTTGTTAATGTCCGGTTGTAGATAACTTGAACCTTAATTAATTAAAATGAATCAACTGAGTGTGTTACCATGATGGCCTCTTCTCGGCAGAGTCCGGGAAGTGGACACGGTGTTGGAGTAATGTTTGCGCAGGTTGCTCTCTAGTTTCTCGCTCGTGCTTTGCCTCCACTTCTCGCTCTCTTTTGCGAATAAGTTAGCCACCATATTTGCTAGTCGCTTGCTGCAGATCCACTCATATTTTCACCTTGCCTTACCTACAAGCTTAAATAGTCTTGATCGCGAGGGTGCGAGATTGCTGAGTCCCTGTGGCTCACAGATTACTATTACACCAGATGCAGGGCCTGATGATTCCGCTCCAGGAGACGCGTATGAGCTCAAGTGGGAGTTCGACGAGGACTCTCAATGTTACTATGTTTCCTTTCCCGATGATCAGTAGTGGTGCCCAGTTGGGGGTGATTGGGACCGTGTCGCATGTTGGGTTCTCTTTTATTTTGGCGTCGTAGTCGGGCCATGAGTGTTTGGATGATGTAATGTTATTTATGTACTTGATTGATGTGGCGAGTGTAAGACAACTATGTTATCTCCCCTTTATTATTTACATTACATGGGATGTTGTGAAGATTGCCTAACTTGCAACATATGCCTTCAATGCGATTATGCCTCTAAGTCCTGCCTCGACACGTGGGAGATATAGTCGCATCAAGGGTGTTACAAGGTTCCTACCTCATCAACTACTTCCCAATACCCACATGTTATCAATCCTACTCATGCAATGTTTGAGGGTGAAACTAATGCATAAAAACTGGGTATGAAAGCGATATGATCAAAGTGTGAACTTGCCTGCAATGTTGATGAACATGATTTCACTCAAAACTCTTGATAGCTCTACTCGTCATACTCCGGTAAATCTATCGTAAGCAAGCAACAGTAACCACACATAAGCAATCAGTCAGAAGATCAGGAAGAACGAAGAAGAAAGTTCGGAAAACATCAAAACGAAGCAAATAACTCTTGCAACATAAAACAATTTCTAACAGTACCAAAATTATGTGAATTTGGCCTTATCAGAAAGTTTTGGTCAAGAGCTTCGTTTTGCAAAAAGAATCAACTAAATCGGAGTTATAAAACTCAAGTTATGAACAAACGAAGTTTGAATACAAATCTGATCTAATTCAAATTTTAAGCTTTCAAACACATGTTTAAGTTGTTTATCCATATAGAGGAGATCGTAACGAAGACGTGAGCATTGGTTTCATTGGATTTGCACTAACGAGTGAAAAGTAGTGATTGATTGAATCAGAGGGACTAATCTGTAAATAAGACATCTACAAAGAAGTCCCTGTCTAAAACTAACAGAAAAAAAGGAAAAGACTAAAAGGTGAACGTTCGTTTTCTAAACCTAACCAGCGAACGTTTTCTAATTAGATCTAACTAAAAGAAAAACCAACCTAAGATGAAAAACCGAAAAAAACCAGATCGGGTTTTGTGCGGGTTTTTACTGGTTCGTGCGGTTCAACGGCGGGGGCGTTTTCCGGCGGTTTTCTCACGCCGGTCGGCGGCGGCGGCAAGCTCCGGCGAGGGCGGCGCAACGGCGGGATGCGGCTCTGGTGGGGGCGAGGCGGCGTGGTGCTTGGCGGCGACGGCAGCAGCAGCTAGCGGCGCGGGGCGGCGGCGAGAGGCGCGGGACGGCGAGGCGGTGAAGTGCAGCGGTGGCGGCAGCGAGATTTGGCGGCGGTGAAGCCCGGTGAGGGGCGGCGGTTGAGGGGAGGAGGAGGATAAGAGGGCGGCGGGGCGGCGCATTTATACAGGGGCCGAGCGGCTCCTGTCTTGGGGAAGGGGCGGCCGGCGCCGTTGGTGCGGCGGACTCCGGCGGGAGTCCCGCACCGGCACGCGAGGAGGGAGGCGACGCGGGCGTCGGGCTGGGCCGTGGCCTGGCTTGGAGCTGGGTCGGCCCTGTCGGGGAAGGGTTTTTAAAAAAACATTTTCCAGACAATTAAAATAATAAAAATGAAATAACTAAAATATTATATTGGCATATAATATACCAAAATTTGCAGAAAAAGATTTTCTACAACATGGACATTTTTATAATGCCAAATAAAATCCACACAAATTCAGATAATTCAAAGAGTGTTACTGGTATAATAAAATCCAATAAAAATCATTATAAAAATACCAAAATGAATTCAAATGTATTTCTCCAAAATTTTCTCTTGTAGGGAATCAAGTTACCCTATTTTCCATATATTTTATTTTTGGAGAAAAATAATTTGAATAAAATTCAAATAACCCAAATTGAAAAATAATTTCAACTGGATTTTAAATTTGAGCTTCTTTCAAACTCCCAACTCATATTTCATATAATTTGAAGAAGTCATTTTATCTTCTCTCATAAAAAATCATTGAGTTGCTTAAAGTTTCTGAACTAGAAATATTTTCAAATGAAATTCAAATATTTTCAACACCCCTTTTCATTTAAATAAATGGAAGAAGTCATGTCATCTTCTCTCCAGGGTTTCGTGGTGAAAATAATTTGAATTAACGGAGATCATGAATGCAAAACGAAAGTTTGGGAAAGTCCTTTTATTCCCTCTCATTTAACTTTCAAAAAGGTTTCGAATTTCACTCAATCAATCACATAACAATCAAACAATC
Source organism: Triticum aestivum (assembly GCF_018294505.1). Classification (NCBI taxonomy): domain Eukaryota; kingdom Viridiplantae; phylum Streptophyta; class Magnoliopsida; order Poales; family Poaceae; genus Triticum; species Triticum aestivum. The sequence continues at coordinate 635,981,477 of NC_057806.1, forward strand.
AATCCATCTATCTGCTTATAATAACATTCCAAAATTTAGAATTTTGGGATGTTACAAACCTACCACCCTTAAAATGAATCTCGTCCTCGAGATTCGGAGAGGCTAGCAAGAAAAAGATTAGGGTTTGGGGTCTTCTCAAAATCCATCGATCATCACAGGGGTTTGGGGTGCTACCACCCTTAAAAGCATGGTTACTGTTCCATCAAAACTCATATACTTCATCCATAGTGTTAACAGTGTCGGTCTTCTCAGATCTTCAGGGTAGTTTCCTTCTCTGTGCTCTTCCGGTAGTGGCATAACCTTTACCACAATTCTTCTGTACTTTCATCCTGGTGAGGTTATTCTAAGATTGGGTCTTCTTAGCTGACGGGTCTGGTGCCAATACTAATCAACTATCGATATCTCATGGTGGTCAACAATTTATGGTTTCTCCTGCAGGAAATGGGTCTGGGTTGATCCTCACCGTATAACCTACGGTTGGCAAAAGCTGCCTTGTACCAGGGAAAATTGCTATACCATTATAAGGTTTAAACGGGGTTTTGATCATCGTCTCTCTACTATAGGCAAGTCACTCAGATTTACCATCCCATATAGCAAGGCGAATAATAAGAGTAAGTCGGTATGGTGATCAATCCATCCCGCACCCAAATCATTAACCAGTATACGGTTTAGCGAATCTCGCATTCTAACACTCGGTCATCCTCACAAGCATTACAGAATTTCTCTTGTCCACGAACCAAGGTTCGGATAAATCCATTGATTCTGCAAGCCAAACAAACATCTATCGTTCCTTCACAATCTCTCAGGTTTTGCGTCAACTCCTAAAACATCGTCTGTCGACAAAGGTATATCCTCTTCTAGGGTTTTTCCTTCAGCAAGAATGTGCTTGCTTCTTGGCAGGTCCTGGGGCCTATGGGTTATGGCCCATCTCATCACTTGTAGTCCTTGAACTTATCATCAGGCAACTAATCATTATTCCAACTTCCAACTTCTTAGTATTCTTAAATGCATCCAATTGTACTGTCTTCCTTTCTTCTATTGGCACCAAACTAGGACATGATTACTCAGACTCATCATGGAGTTTCCATTGATCCATATTTCCGACATCATACCTCCTTTATATCCAATAGTAATTTATCTCTTCATCCTCGTGGGATATCCCACATACCGAGATAAAAACTTATACTTGTGGAGTCCATATTCCACTTCGTGGAACATCATTATCCTTTCCAGGGTCAAGTGTCCTTACAAGGGAATATTGGCCATCTCTGCATGGCACTTCTTCAACTGGGAAACGTGAAACAAATCATGAGCTCCTGACAGTCCTTCGGGTGACTCCAACTTGTTGGTCACTTCTCCCATACGCTCCAAAACTTGGTATGGTCCTACGAATCTCGGGGCTAACTTTCCCTTAACTCCAATTCGTTTAACTCCTCGCAGAGGGGCACACGAAGACATGCTCTGTCTCCAATTTCATAGACTACCTCCTTGCGTTTTTTAGTCTTCATAACTCTTCTGCCTGGACTAAGCTACCTTCAGTCTATCTCGAATCAACTTATCATTCTCTTCTGACTCCTTGATCACATTTAGTCCAAACAACTGACGGTCTCCAACTTCATCTCACATACTCTTGGGGTATCACACATATTGAGACAAAACTCATATTCATTTTGTCCTAAATCCACTCAGTGGAGTATCCTTATCTTTTCCAGGGGTCAAGGGTTCTTACAGGGTACTACCACCCTTAAAATGCACAAATCTTCCATAGACCATATTTCTCATATCCTCAGAAATGGTCAAAATCCTTCTTCATAGAGTAACAACTCATAAAATCCATATCAGTACCAACGATGCTAACTTTATTCATTCTCAAATGATTACAATCTCTCGCTTTTCCATTACATGTCTCAACTCAACACCTCAATGTAAAGAAAATGTTCTCACTTCTACTACTCCATTTCTTTTGTTGCAAACTCAACTATCTAACACAAGTTTCCTTCTCCTTGGGGCATTCTCTGGCAAAGTGCCCTGCTCCATTACAACTAAAACATATTACTTCTGACAAGTATCGAGGTTTCCTTTTAGGCAACTGTTGAGGTAGTGCCCTGACTCCTTGCACCTGTAACAGGTGATATGACTCATGTCCTTCCTGGAATCCAATCTGCTTCTCTTCCTAGACCTTTCCATGCCAATCATGGCTTCTATTTCTTGTGGGTCATAGTCTACTTCCTCCGTCGGGAATTCTACTAGATCCCCATTCAAACAATTTTGGGAGATGTGTCCTTCTTCTCCACATGAATAGAAAGATTTAGTGTAGGGTTTACTCGGGTCTTCTTTAGGTGGGTCCTCCACATCTTCCTTTATCACGGGTTCTTCCAAAATTTTCATAAGGGCTTCTTTCTTTACTTCTTTCTTCTGCTAGATGGTTCGTTGTACCATGGGGTAAATATGACACTGAGCAGGATAGTGGGTACTTCCTTCACACCAGAAACAAGTAATCTGCCTAGTTGGGCATTCTCCAACTGGGTGACTTCCTTCACAATTAGGGCATTCATCCTTGTGTTCTTTATGGGTGTGTCCTATTTCTCCACAAATCTTGCATGCACAAGGTTTCCTCATATCCTTTCCACAGGGCTTCAACTTCTGGGACACAAGGTGAGATCTTTGCAGAGTCAACTTTAATTCTCTCCAAGTGGTTACTCCTTGCCATCCATTGATAGTTTGGTACATTCTCCACCAAGTAGCAGCACCTCTTTCAAAGCACTGAAGAGCATGTTGGGTCATATCATGTCCAACTATAGGGTTACTCTCCATGTGATCCTCCATGTTCTGAATCCATCGGTCTGTCTCCAAATGACTCATCGGTCCAGAAAGTACAAGCTCATCTCCATTCATCCTCTATTGGGTCCAAGGGTTTGGGGTGAGATAAGAGAGAAGGATACACACAACACAAACAAAAGTTTTGAAAAGATATATTTTTGTTTGTGGTTGTCAAAAAACATCAAACAAATGACAGCTCACAAACGTCGCATCTAACATAGGTATATAACAGGGGTTTGGTCTTCTAAAGGTCAATAAATCTTCAACGTCTCCAAACTCTTCAAGCCTTGTTCATGCCTCCAATGGCTTCTTCTGATCATGCTTGTCTTCTCAAGTTCTTTTGCCAGATTATCTCTGTTGACGTGAAATCTCCCGTGACATCCTTTAATATTCCATAGTTGCATTTAAAACTTCTAGGTTTCAACATCCTTCGCATGAACCATGGTCCTACTGTCCTTCAGTTCCTCACAAATCTCTGGTATCTCGAGGTTGTAGCTCCTCTAGCTTGGCTACTTTCAGCTTCTGGTTGCTGAGTTCTTCACGAAATACCTCCTTGTCAAATATGACTTCCTACAAGTCCTTCTTAAACTTCTTGATGTACTACTCCAGATTCTGGCGATACACCAGCTAAGGTTAAAACTTCACCTTACTGATAGGTACTCCATCAGCCTTCTTCCATCAGATCCATTCTGAAGAAATGCATCCTTAACTCAGCACGGTGACAATAGCATCAGGGGGCGATGACATCACGGATAACCGTGTTTCTACCCTTGTCATTGCCAGGAGCTATCTTCCATAGTTGATATCTCCTGCCTTAGGGTTTTATTGACAAAACTTTGAGTTCCATGTTCGGTCTTTCTCCAATACACATTGATCTCGGGTATTGACAACTTCCATAGTCTACCAAGTTCCATAAGGGTAGCCTTCCTAGGTCATACAAATTCTAGAAATTCTTCATAGTCTCCAAATTCTCCTAGTCTTCGGAGTCTTCAACCGTTGCAGTTTCCATTATTATAATGCACGGTAAAATCTTCTTTATTCCGAAGTGGTCTCAGTTGTCCGAAATCTTGTACTACTTGGAGTGGTCTCATCAGTTGAATCTTCGTGTGGTCAAAAGGGGAAAGGGGTATAGTCTCACTAAAGGGAATATTTGAATAAGCTCAGAAGAGAAGAGAGGGAAAAAACCCTTTTGAAAAGAAAGTTGTAGAGAAAAAAAATCTTCCTATGGGCTTGCCAATCTCTAGGGTCACGTCCTACAGTCAACATGTGCTCTGATACCATCTTGTAGAGACCCGACCCGAATGCATCAAGTCTCTATGCTTAAGTGTCATCCCTGGATCAGTATGCTGACACACACAGTACTCGAGGATTTATAACAGAGGTAAATCACATGTAAAAGTAACGTCAATACTATTACCTCAATCCAAAATAGCGGAACTAACAAGGTTATGGATTCCCATCAACACCAACGGCAAAGTTGAGTGTAGAAATCGTAACCCTACGTATCACTTACTCGTCGTAAGATAATCCTGCAACATGAGACGTTGCAGCCACAAAGAGTCAGTACATTGAATGTACTGGCAAATTCACACCAGAGGATAATGATGAATAAAGGCTATCACTACATGCATATTTGGCTGGTGGAAAGGCTCTGGGGTTATAATGTTTTTGCGAAAATCCAATTTTTCCCTACTGCAAAGGAATACATTTTAATTAACTATCATGGTGGTTGTTGAACATTGAGAATGGTTGACAGCATTCCCAATCCCAAATAAGTAACATTATTAAACCCAACAAACTTAATTTAAAGTAACATGATGAGATTCACATGATAATCCAAGTACTAGATACTCAAAACGTCCATAATCAGGGACACGGCTTATCATGATTAGTTTATACACTCTTCAGAGGTTTGCGCACTTTTCCCCACAAGTCTCGATCTCCTCCGTTGGTTTTCTCGCACTTCATGGTGTTTGAGAAACGGATGACCGAGACATAGTCTTTCAGAAGCGTTTGCACCTTACAATGGGTAGACCGTTCCACCTACAACACCTACATCTGCTAGTCTACCACTGTAAAGAGTTCACATGACTTAATCAACTATGCTAGAGCCCATAATATCTTGTGGATGCACACGGAAGTTTCTAGTATGAATAATCTCATAATACCTTTGAACCTGGGTGGCGGTCCATTAAAAAACAGGCAATCCTGGAATACCCAGGTGCCTAGACTGGTAATTGCTGGAATACCCAGGTGCCTCAATCCACCCAGATGTGTGTTAAAGTTCCACCTTAAGTAAACCATTAATTAATAATCTAACATCTGTCATGAATACTCTCAAACCCAATCCATGTCTACGAGCATAGCATGGCAATATAAGCATAATGTAATAGTAACTCCCAAGGTTTGAATGCAGGGCAATAGGTTGCTACCTCATCAACTACTTCCCAATACCCACATGTTATCAATCCTACTCATGCAATGTTTGAGGGTGAAACTAATGCATAAAAACTGGGTATGAAAGGGATATGATCAAAGTGTGAACATGCCTGCAATGTTGATGAAGATGATTCGCACAAAAAACTCTTGATAGCTCTACTCGTCATACTCCGGTCAATCTATCGTAAGCAAGCAATAGTAACCACACATAAGCAATCACTCAGAAGATCGGGAAGAATGAAGAAGACAGTTCGGAAAACATCAAAACCAAGCAAATAACTCTTGCAACATAAAACAATTTCTAACAATATCAAAATTATGTGAATCTGGCCTTATCATAAAGTTTAGGTCAAGAGCTTCGTTTTGCAAAAAGAATCAGCTAAATCAAAGTTATAAAACTCAAGTTATGAACAAACGAAGTTTGAATACAAATCTGATCTAATTCAAATTGTAAAACTTCCAAAAACATGTTTAAGTTGTTTATCCGGATAGAGGAGATCGTAACGAAGACGTGAGCGTTGGTTTCATTGGATTTGGACTAACGAGTGAAAAGTAGTGATTGATTGAATCAGAGGGACTAATCTGTAAATAAGACATCTACAAAGAAGTCCCTGTCTAAAACTAACAGAAAAAAGGAAAAGACTAAAAAGCGAACGTTTGTTTTCTAAACCTAACCAGCGAATGTTTTCTAATTAGATCTAACTAAAAGAAAAACCGACCTAAGATGAAAAACCAAAAAAAACAGATCGGGTTTTGTGCGGGTTTTTACCGGTTCGTGCGGTTCAACGGCGGGGCGTTTTCCGGCGGTTTTCTCACGCCGGTCGGCGGCGGCAGGAAGCTCCGGCGAGGGCGGCGCGGCGGCGGGATGCGGCTCCGGTGGGGGCGAGGCGGCGCGGTGCTTGGCGGCGACGACATCAGCAGCTAGCGGCGCGGGGCGGCGACGAGAGGCGCGGGACGGCGAGGCGGCGAAGTGCAGCGGCGGCGGCAGCGAGATTTGGCGGCGACGAAGCCCGGCGAGGGGCGGCGGTTGAGGGGAGGAGGAGGAGAAGAGGGCGGCGGGGCGGCGCATTTATACAGGGGCCGGGGCGGCTCCTGTCTTGGGGAAGGGGCGGCCGGCGCCGTGGGTGCGGCGGACTCCGGCGGGAGTCCTGCACCGGCACGCAAGGAGGAAGGCGACGCGGGCGTCGGGCTGGGCCATGGCCTGGATGGGAGCTGGGCCGGCCCTGTCGGGGAAGGTTAAAAAAAACATTTTCTAGACAATTAAAATAATAAAAACAAAATAACTAAAATATTATATAGGCATATAATATACCAAAATTTGCAGAAAAAGATTTTCTACAACATGGAGATTTTTATAATGCCAAATAAAATCCACACAAATTCAGATAATTCAAAGAGTGCTACTGGTCTAATAAAATCCAATAAAAATCATTATAAAAATAACAAAATGAATTCAAATGTATTTCTCTCCAATTTTCTGTTGTAGGGAATCATGTTACCCTATTTTCCATATATTTTATTTTTGGAGAAAAATAATTTGAATAAAACTCAAATAACCCAACTTGAAAAATAATTTCAACTGGATTTTAAATTTGAGCTTCTTTCAAACTCCCAACTCATATTTCATATAATTTGAAGAAGTCATTTTATCTTCTCTTGTGAAAATCATTGAGTTGCTTAAAGTTTCTGAACTGGAAAGATTTTCAAATGAAATTCAAATATTTTCAACACCCCTTTTCATTTAAATAAATGGAAGAAGTCATGTCATCTTCTCTCCAGGGTTTCGTGGTGAGAAGAATTTGAATTCACGGAGATCACGAATGCAAAATGAAAGTTTGGGAAAGTCCTTTTATTCCCTCTCATTTAACTTTCAAAAAGGTTTCAAATTTCACTCAGTAAATCACACAACAATCAAACAATCAATCCATCTATCTATTTATAATAACATTCCAAAATTTAGAATTTTGGGATGTTACATATTGTTATCCACACCGTTCGGTCGTGCAACTGAAAGGCAATAATGATTATATTTGATGAAATGATTAAGATGAGGAAAAGCTGGTATGAACTCGACCTAGTTTTTGTAAATACGATTAGTTCATCGTTCTTGATTCAGCCCATTATGAATGAAACATGTTTGCAATGACAATTAGAGATTATAGTTACTCATGCCATGCTTAATTAGCTAGGAGTTTATAATGGTTTACCTTGCATGCCGACATGCTTTTAAAATGGTTGTGATGTAGTATGATAGGATGGTATCCTCCTTTGAATTATTCGAGTGGCTTGACTTGGCACGTGTTCACGCATGTAGTTGACACAAAATCAACATTGCCTCCACGATATTTATATTCATGTTGATTTATATCCTACTCATGCTTGCACTCAATGTTGGTTAATCTCAATGCATGTTTATGACTGTTATTGCTCTCTAGTTGGTCGCTCCTCAATCTTTTGCTAGACTTCACTTGTACTAAGTGGGAATACTGCTTGTGCATCCACTTCCATAAACCCAAAGTTTTTCCATATGAGTCGACCATACCTACCTATATGCGGTATTTACCTATCGTTCCAAGTAAATTTGCATGTGCCAAACTCTAAACCTTGAAATAATAATCTGTTTTGTATGCCTGAATCGCTCATGTAGCGACTGGGGGCTGCCAGTATCTTCCATGCTAGGTGGTTTAATCTCACGATGAGTGTTGATTCACTTGTCATTCACGAGAAAGTGGCTGATAATCGGTATGCCCAGTTCCATGCTCAAACCAAATCAAAATATAACTTCAAACATAACTCCCCAAGGATTGTTGTTAGTATGGATGGTACCCATTGTTTCAGACAAGTCGTGGAGTGTGCTTGTTGGTGGAGGGGGAGTAAAAAAATTTCCATTCTATTTGGGAACCGCCTATAATGTATCTAGCATGAAAGATACCGAGATCTCTTGGTTGTTATGTTGACAATGAAAGCATACCGCTCAAAATATTATTCATATCTGTTTCAAAATGCTCGAGCTATGGCACCTCTGCAAATCCCTACTTTCCTCTGCGAAGGGCCTATCTATTTACTTTTATTGCTGAGTCATCATCCTCTTATAAAAAGCACCAGTTAGAGAGCACCACCGTGATAATCCCCAAGTGCAGGGAATCATCGTAGCAATTCCCAATGGTGGAAGTCATAAGTATGGAGTGTCGAACCCACAAGGAGCTAAAGGTAAGATCAATATTCTCTCAAGCCGCCTCTGCCACTGATACGACTCTATGTACACCGAACATTTCCTTCCAACTAGCAACGAAAAATAAAACTACGTTGTGGGTATGAAGTGGATAACTTTGCATGATATCGGAGAGATAAAATATGAAAGTAGGTGCTGTTATCATAAAATTAGAATATATTACCAAATATTGTAAGTAGCGAGTGTGGAATAATGATGGGTCGGTGTGCGACATTGTCCTAGGCAATTGTTAACAAGACCGGTAATCACTATTGCAGTTTCATATGAGGGAGAGGCATAAGCTAACATATTTTCTCATCTTGGCTCATATGCACTTATGATTGGAACTCTAGCAAGCATCCGCAACTACTAAAGATCATTAAGGTAAAACCCAACCATAGCATTGAAGTATTAAGTCCTCTTTATTCCCATACGCCATGTCCCACTTACCCATGTTTGTGTTTGAGTCACTCACGCAACGCAAACAATAAGCAAACCATCGACATATTGCAACACCCTACAGCGGGAATCCCTCACATTTGCGCGACACGGAGGGCACCATAGGACATCACCAAAGTAAAACGTACAACTCATACCAATCTAGATCATCAATCAACCCAAAGACAAAGGATATCTACTCAAAACATCATAGGATGGCAACACATCATTGGATCATAATATGTGGCATAAAGCACCATGTTCAAGTAGGGATTACAGCGGGGTGCGGGAGAGTGGACCGCGTAAAAGAGATGAGGATGGTGATGATGATGGTGATGTTGATGAAGACAATCACTGCGGCGATGATTCCCCTCCCGATGGCACTCTGGCGCCACCGAGAGAGAGGAGGAGAGGTTCTCCCCCTTGTGCTTCCTCCTCCATTGCCCCCCTGGATGGGGAGAGGTTCCCCCTCTGGTCCTTGGCCTTCATGGTGATGATGGCCCCTCCGGGGTCCTCCTCCATGCCCTCTGGTGATGATGGCCCCCACCGGCAGTGTGCTAGAGAGGGCCTTGATTGATTTCTCGTGGCTACAGAGGCTTGCAGCAGTGGAACTTCCGATCTAGGTTAATTTCTGGAGGTTTCTGTATATATAAGAGGTTTTGGCATCGAGAACAAGTCAGGGGGTCTCCGGGCTGTCCACGAGGTAGGGGGGCGCGCCCAGGGGGGTGGGCGTGCCTCCCACCCTCGTGGGCAGCCCGGGACTCTTTTGGCACAACTCTTTTACTCCATGGCCTTCTTCTGGTCCAAAAATAAGCCCCGTCAAGTTTCAGGTCAATTGGACTCTGTTTGGTTTTCCTTTTCTGCGATACTCTAAAACAAGGACAAAAATAGAAACTGGCACTGGACTCTAGGTTAATAGGTTAGTCCCAAAAATCATATAAAATACCATATAAATGCATATAAAACATCCAAGGTTGATAATATAATAGCATGAATACTTCATAAATTATAGATACGTTGGAGACGTATCAACATCCCCAAGCTTAATTCCTGCTCGTCCTCAAGTAGGTAAATGATAAAAGAAATAATTTATGAAGTGTGAATGCTAGCAAGTGCATATGTTTCATCAATGATAGTTCCAATCACTTTTTCTAGCATCATTATATATCATAACAGTAGCTCATTTTCATAAAACTTTTCATGATCAACTAACAAGCTATTCACATGTTAAAGTATAGATTATAAACTTTCTTGAAACTAACAAACTATATTCTCAGTCATCAAACAATTGCAATTCATCTTATTTTCAGGAAGGGTCTATGTCAGAGCTTTGATTTAGCAAACTCCACATACTCAACTATCATTTAATATTTCGCAATTGCTAACACTCACGTGATATTTATGGGTTCAAAGTTTTAATCGGACACAGAGAAAGATAGGGGCTTATAGATTCGCCTCCCAACCTTTTACCTCAAGGGTAATGTCAACAATAATAGTTCATGATAACTTACATCCAATTGGATATATATATCAGGATCTTTCCAACACAATGTGCTTGCCAAAGGATAAAATGTAAAAAGGAAAGGTGAAGATCACCATGACTCTTGCATAAGGGTAGAAGATAAAAGTAAAAGATAGGCCCTTCGCAGAGGGAAGCAGAGGTTGTCATGCGCTTTTATGGTTGGATGCACAAATCTTAATGCAAAATAACGTCACTTTGTATTGCCACTTGTGATATGGATCTCTATTATGCAATCCTTCGCTTTTATTTCTTCCACATCACAAGATCGTATAAAGCTTATTTTCTCCACATTAATAGATCATACATATTTAGAAGGCAATTTTTATTGCATGCACCGATGACAACTTATTTGAAGGATCTTACTCAATCCAAAGGTAAGTATGGTGGAATCTCATGGCAAGACTGGTTTAAGGAATGTTTGGAAGCACAAGTAGTATCTCTACTTGGTGCAAAGAATTTGGCTAGCATGAGGGGGAAAAGCAATCTCAAAATGTTGGATGATCCAAGACAATATACTTTATTTCGGATATAAGAAAACATAACCCATTACGTTGTCTTCCTTGTCCGGCATCAACCTTTTAGCATGTCATATTTTAATGAGTGCTCACAATTACAAAAGATGTCCAAGATAGTATATTTATATGCGAAACCCCTCTTCCTTCAATATTCTTTCATGAATTGTTCAAGTGACCAATTCTACGTTTGCTAACTTTCAATAAGTTTACTACCTATACTTATTCTGTGTGAAGTCATTACTCCCCATGGTATAAGCATATGAAACATATAAAAATTCAGATTTATGATATTAAATTATTCAACCATTTACTCATAGGATATACGTGAAGCACGTGAGTAAATGATAAACTACTCCAAAAGATATAAGCGAAGGACACTGAGTAGTCAAACAATTAACTAGCCATGGGAGGATTCTTTTTCATTTAAGATTTCAGATCCAATGATTTTATTCAAATAGAAAGTAAAATTGAAAATACGCTCCAAGAAAAACACATATCATGTCACAAATAAAAATATAGCTCCGAGTAAGGTATACCGATAGTTTTGAAGACGAAAGAGGGGATGCCTTCCGGGGCATCCCCAAGCTTAGGTACTTAAGTCTTCCTTGAATATTACCTTGGGGTGCCTTGGGCATACCCAAGCTTAGGGTCTTTCCACTCCTTATTCTCCTCATATCGATATCCCACCCAAAGCTTGAAAACTTCAATCACACAAAACTTAACGGAACTTCGTGAGATAGGTTAGTATGATAAAGAGTAAACCATTCACTTTTGTACTGTCAAATACAAGGTTCATAATTGTTATCACACAATGCCTACAGTACCGTATTACTTCTACAATTTATATTGAGAAATATAAGCCATAGAAACTAGAAAACAAGCAAACTATGCAATGAAAACAGAATCTGTCAGAAACAGAACAGTCTGTAATGATCTGAACACCAAACATACTTCTGCTACTCCAAAAATTCTGAAATAAATTGGGTGAAGTGAGGAATTTGTCTATTAATCTTCTGAAAAAAGAATCAACTCAATTTCACTCTTCTGTAAAAAATGGCAGCTAATCTCGTGAGCGCAAAGTTTCTGTTTTTTACAGCAAGATCACATTAACTTTCACCCAAGTCTTCCCAAAGGTCTTACTTGGCACTTTATTGAAACAAAAGCTATAAAACATGATTACTACAGTAGCTTAATCACGATAAAACACAAAAACAGTAAGGGTAAATATTGGGTTGTCTCCCAACAAGCGCTTTTCTTTAATGCCTTTTAGCTAGGCATGATGATTTCAATGATGCTCACATAAAAGATAAGAATTGAAACATAAAGAGAGCATCATGAAGAATATGGCTAGCACATTTGAATCTAACCAACTTCCTATGCCTAAGAATTTTGTGAACACATAATTTATAGGAACAAGAATCAACTAGCATAGGAAGGCAAAACAAGTATAACTTCAAAACTTTAAGCACATAGAGAGGAAACTTGATATTATTGCAACTTCTACAAGCATATATTCCTCCCTCATAATAATTTTCAGTAGAATCATGAATGAATTCAACAATATAAACATCACATAAAGCATTATTTTCATCATCTACAATCATAGTAATTTTTCTACTCTCCACATTAAAAAAATTCTTCTCATTCGGAATAGCGGGATCACTAGTTCCTAAGTTGACACTCTTCCAAACCCGCTTTAGATGATAGTATTATTCATAATCCAAAGTATATAAGTGAATTTCATGGATCATTCTACAATTAATATAGACTAACCAATTTCCAAGCTTAAAATGTATAAGTGAAGCACACGAAGCATTTTATAGAACCATACTCAAAAGATTTAAGTGAAGCTCAAAGAGCAATTCTATAAGATCATACTTAAAAGATATAAGTGAAGAACATGAAGTATTATATAAATTTATGAAGGGACATCTCATACTAGCATGGTTATTAAAGAAAAATAAAAACACAAAGGACACAAATCATGTGAACAAAACAAAAACCGAGGTATACCAATATTTGTTGAAGAAGAAAGATGGGATGCCAATCGGGGAATCCCCAAGCTTAGATGCTTGAGTATCCTCTGAAATATTTACTTGGGGTGCCTCGAGCATCCCCAAGCTTGAGCTCTTGCCTCTCTTTATTCTTCTCATATTGATAGCTCCTCGATCTTTGAACACTTCATCCACACAAAACATTAACAAAAACTTTGTGAGATCCATTAGTGTAATAAAGCAAATCACTACCTTTAGGTACTGTTGCAAACTTATTCCAATTTCATATTAGAACTATATCTATTGTATTCCAACTTCACCATGGTTCATACCCTCTGATACTACCCATAGATTCATCAAAATAAGCAAACAACCCATAGAAAACAGAATCTGTCTGAAACAGGACAGCCTGTAATAATCTGGAGGTTTAGTAAACTTATGTAACTCCAAAAATTATGAAATAAAATTTAAAATTTGAAAAATTTGTACATAAGTAATGTGCAAAAGTTTCAGACCCATTTGACTTTCGAGTAAAAAATGTAAAATCACGCGCTACAGCCAAAGTTTCTGTTTTTGTTCTGCACATAGTAAACAAGTAATCTAATCATCCTAAAACCAAAGCCTGTCACATTATTTTTATAATACAATGGATATACATAAGGGGATAATTATTTACAGAGAAACTTTCATGAAAAACTCTACATTGTTTCCGTGAGCATGAACACAAGTGCTCAAGATTGACCCTCACTTCTTCAATGCATAACTTTCCAATCACTTCTCTTTTTGAAAAAAACTTTTTAGGCATGAGAGGCAAGTAATTTTTTTTGTTTTTTCATTCTTAAATTTTTTTGTATGTTTCACCCACAACTAAACAGAAACAAAAAAGGAAAAGCAAAATCTACTTAGTGAAGAAAGCAAACAAGCACACACGAGAATATCAACCCCATGCTATTGCTCCTCGGCAACGGCGCCAGAAAAGAGCTTGGTAATCCCCAAGTACCGGGAATCATCGTAGCAATTCCCAATGGTGCAAGTGATAAGTATGGAGTGTCGAAACCACAAGGAGCTAAAGGTAAGATCAATATTCTCTCAAGCCCTATCTGCCACTGTTACGACTCTATGTACAACGAACGTTTGCTTCCAACTAGCAACGAGAAATAAAACTACATTGTGGGTATGAAGTGGATAACTTTGCATGATATCAGAGAGCTAAACTATGAAAGTAGGTTCTGTTATCATAAAATTATAATATATTACTAAATATTATAAGTAGCGAGTGTGGAATAATGATGGGTCGGTGCGCGGAATTGTCCTAGGTAATTGTTAACAAGACCGGTAATCACTATTGTAGTTTCATATGAGGGAGAGGCATAAGCTAACATACTTCCTCATCTTGGATCATATGCACTTATGATTGGAAATCTAGTAAGCATACACAACTACAAAAGATCATTAAGGTAAAACCCAACCATAGCATTAAAGTATTAAGTTCTCTTTATTCTCATATGCCATGTCCCGCTTACCCGTGTTTGTGTTTGAGTCACTCACGCAACGCAGACAATAAGCAAACCATGGACATACTGCAACACCCTACATCGGGAATCCCTCACGCTTGCGTGACACGGAGGGCACCATAGGACAACACTAAAGTAAAACATACAACTCATACCAATCTAGATCATCAATCAACCCAAAGGCAAATGATATATACTCAAAACATCATAGGATGGCAACACATCATTGAATCATAATATGTGGCATAAAGTACCATGTTCAAGTAGGGATTACAGCGGGGTGCGGGAGAGTGGACCGCATAAAAGAGATGAGGATGGTGATGTTGATGAAGACGATCACCGCGGCAATGATTCCCCTCCCGATGGCACTCTGGCGCCACCGAGAGAGAGAGGAGGAGAGGTTCTCCCCCTTGTGCTTCCTCCTCCATGGCCTCCCCCTGGATGGGGAGAGGTTCCCCCTCTGTTCCTTGGCCTTCATGGTGATGATGGCCCCTCCGGGGTCCTCCTCCATGCCCTCTGGTGATGATGGCCTCCTCCGGCAGGGTGCCAGAGAGGGCCTAGATTGATTTCTCGTGGCTACAGAGGCTTGCGACGGCGAAACTTCCGATCTAGGTTAATTTCTGGAGGTTTCTATATATATAAGAGGTTTTGGCATCGAGAACAAGTCAAGGGGGTGTCCGGGCTGTCCACGAGGTAGGGGGCGCGCCTAGGGGGCTGGGCGCGCCTCCCACCCTCGTGGGCAGCCCGGGACTCTTCTGGCCCAACTCTTTTACTCCATGGCCTTCTTCTGGTCCAAAAATAAGCTCCGTCAAGTTTCAGGTCAATTGGACTCCGTTTGGTTTTCCTTTTCTGTGATACTCTAAAACAAGGAAAAAAATAGAAACTGGTACTAGACTCTAGGTTAATAGGTTAGTCCCAAAATCATATAAACTAGGATATAAATGCACATAAAACATCCAAGGATGATAATAAAATAGCATGAATACTTCATAAATTATAGATACGTTGGAGACGTATCACACTATCATTTGTATGCATTGGTATTAATTGATATTGAGTA
Source organism: Triticum aestivum (assembly GCF_018294505.1). NCBI lineage: Eukaryota > Viridiplantae > Streptophyta > Magnoliopsida > Poales > Poaceae > Triticum > Triticum aestivum. The sequence continues at coordinate 635,996,990 of NC_057806.1, forward strand.
TGACTCTGACTTGATCTCTTTTACCATGAATTACAATGTCCAGTCAGTCCTTGATCTTTAGGGGTGCTTTGCATTTATGTTTTGCGGTCTCAGAAAGGGCTAGCGAGATACCATTTTGTTATATCATGTCGTGATTGTTTTGAAAAAGTGTTGTCATCCGAGATTTATTATTATTGCTCGCTAGTTGATTATGCCATTGATATGAGGAAATGTGGGACCTAAATGTTATTGTGAATATGGTTTGTTTATAACCTTTGCTTAAAACCTGAATGCTGGCTATACATATTTGCCACAACAAGATCAAACAGAGTTTGTAAAAGTTTTTCTTTATCACTTTTAGTTTGTCAACTGAATTGCTTGAGGACAAGAAATGGGTTAAGCTTGGGAGACTTGACACGTCTCCATCGTATCTACTTTTCCAAACTATGTTTCCCTTGTTTTGGACTCTAATTTGCATGATTTGAATGGAATTAACCCGGACTGACGCTGTTTTCAACAAAATTGCCTTGGTGTTATTTTTGTGCAGAAATAGAAGTTCTAGAAATGACCTGAAAATTTATGAAGAATAATTTTGGAATTAATAAAAAATATTGGTGAAAGAATCAACCAGAGGGGACCCACCTGCTGTCCACAAGGGTAGAGGGAACACCCCCTACCTTGTGGGTCCCCAGGACCTCCACCGACCTCAACTCCAACTCTATATATTCACTTTCAGGGAGAAAAAAAAATTAGAGATAATGATTCATTGCATTTTACGATATGGAGCCGCCGACACCTCATGTTGTTCATCAGAGGGAAGATCTGGAGTTCGTTCAGGGCTCTGGAGAGGGGGATCTGTCGCCATCATGATCACCAACCTTCCTCCATCACCAATTTCATGATGCTCACCGCCGTGCGTGAGTAATTCCATCGTAGGCTTGCTGGACATTGATTGGTTGGATGAGATTTATCATGTAATCGAGTTAGTTTTGTTAGGGTTTGATCCCTAGTATCCACTATGTTATGAGATTGATGTTGCTATGACTTTGCTATGCCTCATGCTTGTCACTAGGGCCCGAGTGCCATGATTTCAGATCTGAACCTATTATGTTTTCATGAATATATTTGTGTTCTTGATCCGATCTTGCAAGTTCTAGACACCTATTATGAGTTATGATCCGCATACCCCAAGGTGACAATAATTGGGATTCTTTCCGGTGATTACCGTAGTTTGAGGAGTTCATGTATTCACCAAGTGCTAATGCTTTGGTCCGGTTCTCTATTAAAAGGAGGCCTTAATATCCCTTAGTTTCCATTAGGACCCCTCTGCCATGGGAGGGTAGGACGAAAGATGTCATGCAAGTTCTTTTCCATAAGCATGTATGACTATATTCGGAATACATGCCTACATTATATAGATGAATTGGTGCTAGTTCGGTGTCACCCTAGGTTATAACTATTGCATGATGAATGCCATCCGACATAATTATCCATCACTAATCCATTGCCTATCACCTTTTCACATATTGATATTTGCTACGTTACTTTGCCGTTGCCACTGTTACAATTGCTACAAAACTGCTACTGTTACCTTTGCCTCCGTTACCGTTACTTCCATACTACTTTGCTACTAAATACTTTACTACAGATATTAAGTCTTTCAGGTGTGGTTGCATTAACTACTCAGCTACTAATACTTAAGAATATTCTTTGGCTCCTGTTGTGTCGAATCAATAAATTTGGGTTGAATACTCTACCCTCGAACACTATTGCGATCCCCTATACTTGTGGGTTATCATTATGTTGAGATTGCTATTGTTTCTTTCTTCTTTCTTGCATATGCTATATATTTCTTGTCTTGAAAATTTGTTTGATTATAAAATCCCTATGCATCCAAAGTATATTAGACTTAAATGTGTTTGTCACATGTATTATGGTGCTCTCTTTGTGTTTCAATTATTATATTTTTTGTGAGCATCAATAAAATCCTTTGCCTAGCTAGGGGCGTAAACTGATAGCGCTTGTTGGGAGGCAACCCAATGAATAAAATTTGTTTTTGCCTTTTTCTTTCTGTTCTTGAGTGTTTGCACAATTATATTGCTGTTATGATTGTGTTTTTTATGTTTAATTAGTGTTTATGCCAAGTAAAGCCTTTGGGATAATGTTGGGTGATAGTTGATTTGATCTTGTTGAAAAACAGAAACTTTTGCACCCAGTAAAATAATTTTCAATATTAACAGAAGCGCGATAAAATCTGAATTTTCATACACAATATTGACATAAAAATTTCCTACATTGTCCTAATTTTTTGGATTTTTTAGTGTTACAGAAGTATTCGAAGTTTTCAGATTACTATAGACTATTTTGTTTTTGACAGATTCTGTTTTCGCTGCGTTGTGTGATTATTTTGATGAATCCATGGTTTGTATCGGGGGGGGGGGGTATAATCCATGGTAAAGTTGGAATACAGTAGATATAATGCAAGAATAAAATATGAATGTGTTTGCAATAGTACTTAGAGTGGTGATTTGCTTAGTTATACTAATGGATCTCATGAAGCTTTTGTTGAGTTTTGTGTGATTGAAGTTTTCATGTTTTCGATGAGATCACGACAGATGAAGGAATAAGGAGTAAGAAGAACCTAAGCTTGGGGATTCCCCATGGCACCCCAAGTTATTATCCAAAGAGAAACAAGCAACTAAGATTGGGGATTGATAACCCACAAGTATAGGGGATCATTTGTAGCCTTCTCCGATAAATAAGAGTGTCGAACCCAACGAGGATATAAAGGTACAAGTATTCCCTCAAGTTCTATCGACCACTGATACAACTCTATGCACACTTAACGTTTGCTTTACCTAAACCAAGTATGAAACTATTTCGCAAGAATAAAACTATGAGTACTTTGCGAGGATAAAACTAGGAATAAATTGCGAGTTGATAAAAGTGGATAGATTTTGTCAACAAGAAAGTCATTTGTCCCTAGGAAATCGATAACAAGTACTGGTAATCATTCTTGTAATTTCATATGAGGGAGAGGCATGAGCTAACATACTTCCTCTACTTGGATCATATGCATTTATGACTGGACCCCTAGTAAGCATCTGCAACTACTAAAGATCATTAAGGTCGTGAAACCCAACCATATCATTAAGTATCAAGTCCTCTTTATCCCATACGCAATAACCCACCTACTCGGGTTTAAGCTTCTGTCACTCTCGCAACCCACCATAAGCAAATCATGAACATATTGCAACACTCTACAACGGGGACCCCTCCATTTGCGCGACACGGAGGGCACCGTAGGACAACACCATAAATAAAATATACAATCATACCAACCAAGATCACAATTAACCCACAGGACAAAATGGATCTACTCAAACATCATAGGATAACCATAGATCATTGGGAAATAATACATGGAGTTGAGCACCATGTTTAAGTAGAGATTAAAGCGGGGAGAAGAGGTGTTACACTAATGAATAGAGGGGGAGAGAGTTGGTGTTGACGGTAGCAAGATTGTTGATGTGGATCGCCGTCACGATCCTTGACCCGGCGGCGCTCCGGCGCCACCGGGAGAGAGGGGACAGAGGCCCCCTCCTTCTTCTTCTTCTTCCTTGGCCTCCCCCTAGATGGGAGGAGATTTCCCCGTCTATTCCATGGCCTCCATGGAGGCGGAGGGGCGGGAGACCCTCTGAGATTGGATCTCCCTCTCTGTTCTCTTCTGTTTCGCGCTCCCCAGATCTGGCCAAAAACCATTTCTTATATTCTGGGAGATCCGTAACTCCGATTGCGCTAAGATTTTAACACAATTTTTTTCCTTATATAAACTTCCTTGAGCCCAAAGTAGAGCTCCAACTGACGTACAAGGTGAGCACAACCCACCACCATGCGCTTGGCCCCTGGGGCGCGCCCTGGTGTCTTGTGGGCATTGTAGGCCCCCGTTTGCGATGATTCCAATTCCCCAAAAAACACATATATTCCAAAATAATTCTTCGTAAAATTTTATTGCATTTGGACTTCTTTTGATATGTATTTTTTGTCAAACAAAAAACATGCAACAGACAGGAACTGGCACTGGGCACTGGATCAATAGGTTAGTCCAATAAATCATATAAAAATTTGCCAAAAATATGTGAAAGTTGTATAATATTGGCATGAAACAATCAAAAACTATAGATACGACGGAGACGTATCAGCATCCCCAAGCTTAATTACTACTCATCCTCAAGTAGGTAAATGATAAAAAATATAATTTTTTATGTGGAATGCTACCTAGTGTAAACTTGATCATATATCTAATCATGGCATGAATATTAAGACATAAGTGATTCAAAGCAATAGTCTATAATTTGACATAAAGACATTAATACTCAGGCATCCCAACAAACAATCGTGTCTTTCAAAATATCAAATTTAAAGAAAGCTATCCCTACAAAATCATATAGTCTTGTCATGCTCTGTCTTCTTAACACAAAGTATTTATCATGCACAACCCCGATGACAAGCCGAGCAATTGGTTCATACTTTTTAACGCGCTTCAGCTTTTTCAACCCTCACGCAATACATGAGCGCGAGCCATGGATATAGCACTACGGGTGGAATAGAGTATGACGATAGGGGTAAATATAGAGGAGACAGAAAAGTAAGGAAGTCTCACATCGACACGGCTAAAAAAAGAGCTATGGAGATGCCTATCAATTGATATCAACGTGATGAGTAGGGATTGGCATGCAACGAATGCACTAAGAGCTATAAGTGTATGAAAGCTCAATATGAAACTAAGTGGGTGTGCATCTAATCCTATAATGAAAAATTCCCACTAGTATATGGAAGTGACAACATAGGAGACTCTCCATATGAAAAACATGGTGCTACTTTGAAGCACAAGTGTGGAACTAGCATGCCCCTTCTCTCTTTATTTCCTTTTTTCTTTCTTTCTTTCTTTCTTTATTTTTTTATTTTTCTTTTTCTCTCTCATTGTCCGGACTCTCATCCCGGCTTGTGGGGGAATCATAGTCTCCATCATCCTTTCCTCACTGGGGCAATGCTCTAAAAATGAATAATGATGATCATCACACTTCTATTTACTTATAACTCAATATTAAAACTCGATAACCATAACAAAATATGACACTATATGAATGCCTCTGGCAATACATGATGTGCAATGATCTAGTGTAACATGCATAAAAATAATGAACGGTGGCTGAGCCACAAATACTATGTCAGCTACATGATCATTGCAAAGTGATACGTCTCCGTCGTATCTACTTTTCCAAACACTTTTGCCCTTATTTTGGACTCTAACTTGTATGATTTGAATGGAACTAACCTGGACTGACGCTGTTTTCAGCAGAATTACCTTGGTGTTGTTTTATGTGCAGAAAGAAAATATTCTCGGAAAGTCCTGAAACTCCATGGAATACCTTAGAAAAAATAATAAAAAATCCTCGCCAAAGAGGAAGACTAGGGGGCCCACACCCTGTCCACGAGGATGGGGGGCGTGCCCCCCTCCTAGGCGCGTCCCCTACCTCGTGGGCCCCCTGGAAACCCTCCGACGCCAATTCCAACTCTATATATTCGCTTCCGGAGACAAAAAAAATCAAAGAGAAGAAATCATTGCGTTTTACGATACGGAGCCGCCGCCAAGCCCTAAAACCTCTCGGGAGGGCTGATTTGGAATCCGTTCGGGGCTCCGAAGAGGGGGATTCGTCGCCGTCGTCATCATCAACCATCCTCCATCACCAATTTCATGATGCTCACCGCCGTGCGTGAGTAATTCCATCGTAGGCTTGCTGGACGATGATGGGTTGGATGAGATGTATCATGTAATCGAGTTAGTTTTGTTAGGGTTTGATCCCTAGTATCCACTATGTTCTGAGATTGATGTTGCTATGACTTTGCTATGCTTAATGCTTGTCACTAGTAATTTCAGATCTGAACCTATTATGTTTTCATGAATATATGTGAGTTCTTGATCCTATCTTGCAAGTCTATAGTCACCTACTATGTGTTATGATCCGGCAACCCTGAAGTGACAATAATCGGGACCACTCCCGATGATGACCATAGTTTGAGGAGTTCATGTATTCACTATGTGCTAATGCTTTGTTCCGGTTCTCTATTAAAAGGAGGCCTTAATATCCCTTAGTTTCCAATAGGACCCCGCTGCCATGGGAGGGTAGGACAAAAGATGTCATGCAAGTTCTTTTCCATAAGCACGTATGACTATATACGGAATACATGCCTACATTACATTGATGAGTTGGAGCTAGTTCTGTGTCACCCTATGTTATGACTTTTACATGATGAACCGCATCCGGCATAATTATCCATCACTGATCCGGTGCCTACGAGTTTTCCATATACTGGTTTACGCTTATTTACTTTCCCGCTGCTACTGTTACAATCACTACAAAATACCAAACACATTACTTTTGCTGTCTTTACTTTTGTTGCCGTTACCACCACTATCATATTACTGTGCTACTAAACACTTTGCTGCAGATACTAAGTTTCCAGGTGTGGTTGAATTGACAACTCAGCTGCTAATACTTGAGAACATTCTTTGGCTCCCCTTGTGTCGAATCAATAAATTTGGGTTAAATACTCTACCTTCGAAAACTGTTGCGATCCCCTATACTTGTGGGTTATCAAGACCTTTTCCTGGCACCGTTGCCGGGGAGCATAGTTCTATTCTTGGAGTCACTTGGATTTATATCTGCTGGACACTATGAAGAACTTGAAAGACGCTAAGACAACAATTTATCCCTCAACTATGAGGGGTGGTAAGGAATTGCCATCTAGCTCTGCACTTGATTCACATTCTGTTATGAGTAAGCTAGCAACACTTAAACCTGCTTCAGCTATTCGTTCCGATATGTCGCATGTTATTGATGATGCCACTTCTACTATGCATGATACTTATGATGAAACTGCTTCTATGCGTGATACTACTATGCCCCTTAGTGAATTTCTTGAAGAACACATTGCTAGGGCTAGAGAAAGAGAAATTGATGAAACTGAATACGATGATGATAGTGATGATGAAAATATGCCTGTTACTCCTGAAGATTATCTTTTTGATAAAGATTCTTCTTTAGCTATTTTAGCTTGCAAAGATAGATATGAGCTTAAAAGGTTATTGATTAAATGGAACAAAGAATCACTTAGAGATAAAATGATACCTGATCCTGCTTTTGCAACTTCACCTATATGTGTTCCTGATAAGGATTATGAATTCTTTGCTGATCTAGATATAATTACTTTGGTTGAATCTGATCCTTTTTATGGCTATGAATCTGAAACTGTTGTGGCACATCTTACTAAGTTAAATGATATAGCTGCCCTATTCACTAATGATGAGAGATCGCGTTACTTCTATATACTCAAAATATTTCCGTTCTCATTAAAGGGTGATACTAAGATATGGTTTAATTCTCTTGATCCTGGTTGTGTGCGTAGTCCCCAGGATATGATTTATTACTTCTCTGCTAAATATTTCCCTGCTCATAAGAAACAAGCTGCTTTGAGGGAAATATACAATTTCGTGCAAATTAAAGAAGAGAGTCTCCCACAAGCTTGGGGGAGGCTTCTCAAGTTACTTAATGCTTTGCCTGATCATCCTCTTAAGAAACCTGAAATACTTGATATCTTTTATAATGGACTAACTGATGCTTCCAGAGATTACCTGGATAGTTGTGCTGGTTCTCTTTTCAGGGAAAGAACACCGGATGAAGCTGAAATTCTATTGAATAATATGTTGACAAATGAAAATAATTGGGCACCTCCTGAGCCAGCTCCTGCTCCAATTAATGATCCTATTCCTAAACCAACTCCGAAGAAGAGAGGTGTTCTATTTCTCAGTCCCGAAGATATGAAAGAGGCAAAGAAATCTATGAAAGAAAAAGGTATTAAAGCTGAAGATGTTAAGAATTTACCTCCTATTGAAGAAATACATGGTCTTAATATACCGCCTGTTGACGAAGTATATGATCTTAATCCTTTATTCATTGAAGAACCTCCCGATATCCCGACACAGGTAGTAAAGGTAAATTCTCTCTATAGATATGATAAAGCTGAAGTCCCTCCTACTAAAATTGCTAGTCCGTGCTTGGATGAGTTTGATGACTTTATGTTTAAGCAAGACGACTTCAATGCTTATTTTGGTAGAAAATTAAAAGAGAATGCTTATAAGATTAGATGCTTGGGTGATTATATGGCTAATATTAGAGGTGAACTTAAACTTGTTAGCAAACATGCTTCTATGGTTACCACTCAAGTAGAACAAGTACTTAAAGCTCAAAAAGAATTGCTCCATGAAATGAATAATAAGATAAATGATTATGCTGTTAGAGTGGCTACTAGAACTGGTAGAATGACTCAGGAACCTTTGTATCCTGAAGGCCACCCTAAGAGAATCGAGCAAGATTCTCAAAGAAATAATATTGATGTTCCTAGTTCTTCTAAGAAGAAGAAAAAGAAAAATGATAGAACTGTGCAAACTTCTAGTGAACCTATTGCTGAACCACCTGATAATCCAAATGATATCTCTATGTCTGATGCTGAAACACAATCTGGTAATGAACATGAACCTAGTGAAAATGTTAATGATGATGCTCAACCTAGTAATGATAATGATGTAGAAATTGAACCTGTTGTTGATCTTGATAACCCACAATCAAAGAATCAACATTATGATAAAAGAGATTTTGTTGCCAGGAAACATGGTAAAGAAAGAGAACCTTGGGTTCAGAAACCCATGCCTTTTCCTCCAAAACCATCCAAGAAGAAGGATGATGAGGATTTTGAGCGCTTTGCTGAAATGATTAGGCCTATCTTTTTACGTATGCGATTGACTGATGTGCTCAAAACAAATCCTTATGCTAAATATATGAAAGATATCATTACGAATAAAAGAAAGATACCGGAAGCTGAAATTTCCACCATGCTTGCTAATTATACTTTTAAGGGTGGAATACCAAAGAAACTTGGAGATCCCGGAGTACCTACTATACCTTGCTCCATTAAAAGAAATTATATTAAAACTGCTTTATGTGATCTTGGAGCCAGTGTTGGTGTTATGCCTCTCTCTTTATATCGTAGACTTGAATTGAATAAGCTGACACCTACTGAAATATCTTTGCAAATGGCTGATAAATCAACTGCTATACCTGTCGGTATTTGTGAGGACGTGCCTGTTGTGGTTGCAAACGTTACTATTTTAACGGACTTTGTTATTCTTGATATTCCCGAGGATGATAGTATGTCTATTATTCTTGGAAGACCTTTTCTTAATACTGCAGGGGTTGTTATTGATTGCAACAAAGGCAATGCCACTTTTCATGTTAATGGTAATGAGCATACGGTACACTTTCCGAGGAAACAACCTCAAGTTCATAGTATCAACTCCATTGGAAAAATTCCATCGATTATAATTGGAGGTTTTGAATTTCCTTTTCCTACGGTCAAAAAGAAATATGATATACTTATTATAGGGATGTGCATATCCCCGTTGAGGTAACTTAGTGTTATTCGAAATTTCTCCGGTTTCATGATTATCAGAATGAGATTTGTTAACAAGACCTGATCAACCTTGTTAGTGGATTCTTTTTGATGAGCATGAGATGGATGAAACTAGAAGCACAAACTTCTGTACCCTCTTTATATTTTCTGTAATTTAGTAGAAATAGAGTAAAAATAGTATTTCTTTGTCTGTTTCCTGTCTTATCTGTGCAATATAAAAATATCCCGAAAATAAAAGTCCTCAGAATGCCATGCCAATTTAATATGATTTTTTCGGGAATATTTGAGGATTTACTGTGCAAAAATTACCACAGGAGGAGCTGCCACCTGGCCACGAGGGTGGTGGGCGCGCCGCCCATAGGGCGCGCCCCCTGCCTCGTGGGACCACGGTGGCCCTCCTCCACTTATCCCATCACCCATCTTCTTCCTCTGCCTCACACAAACCCGAAAAACCAACTCAAGCACGAGTTCCAGCCACTTTTGCTGTGATTTTCGATCTCCTTGCTCAAAGCACCTCTCGCAAAACTGCTTGGGGAGATTGTTCCTTGGTATGTGACTCCTCCATTGGTCTAATTAGTTTTTGTTCTAGTGCTTTATTCTTTGCAAATTTGTGCTGCATAGATGACCATGTTCTTGAGCGTGCATGTCAAATTTATATGGTTCCAAGTAGTTCTAATGCTTGATATAGGCTCTAGGCACTTGTAGGAGTAGTCGCTATCAGTTTTATTGAAATTGGTTCACTTTTGTTTGAAGTTACTAAAAATTTCAGAATTTTTCAGAGAAAAACAATATGCTTAGGAAGATGTTCCAAGGTGGTTCCTCTAAGAAGCAAGGATCCAGGATTGCTATGCGCGATGCTGACGAGGATCCACCAAGAGACGCTCCGGTACGGCCTTGCGAGTGGCCGTCGGAAAATTTTATGGACCGTGCGGGAATTAAAGAAGAATTCAAAGCATATTTGCGCAATGCCGGTCTTGAGGAATTTGAGGCCAACAAATGCCCCCAGTATCATGATCTCACAAGTTCATTTGTGAGGAGGTTTGAGTATTCATCTTCGCGTAATTCTCCTTCACTCATGTTTGATCTTTATGATAAATCTTATAGAATGGACTTAGAGGATTTCACTCTTGCGTGAAAACTTGCATCATGGGGAAGTATTAGGGATCCCCCTAAATCTGAATTTAGAAACTTTCTTGCTGATATAACTCTGGGGGTATCTAGAGATATAGCGCAAGCTACCATAGGGAGCATTCACTTTCCTGCTTTACATTATTTTGCTCTCTTCATCGGTAGATGCATAAATGCTAAGGATGAAGCATGTCACATGTGTGTCCCTGACCTTAGCATTCTTAGGAGTGCTGTGTTAGGAGACCAATCTTATCATCTGGGAGCCATTGTAGCTCGTAGGTTGCATCATAATAGACATAATGGAGATTTCTTTGCAGGAATTTATGCAACCCGCTTAGCTCATTTTCTTGAGATAGACATCCATGAGGGTGATACAGAGTTGCCTACTGCATATTTAGATTATGACTCCATGGCCTCACATCATTTTGTTGAGCGACCCAAATCACCTCTTTTATACTGTTTAATTTTTAACAAACGGCATGTTGTCCGTATTACTCTCCCTGCTCCTGCTCTTTTTGATTCACAGACAAAAGGAAGATATACTATTACTAGAGAGGAGGCAGATGAGTACGATAGGAGAGCGGAGGCAGCCCGACTCCACGCTGCAGCTCAGGAGGCGATAACTGCTGTATCGCAGTACGACCCCAGCTACACCTACGGGTATCCGCCAGGCTATCCCTGGCAATAGACCAACTTAGGCCAAAAGCCTAAGCTTGGGGGAGTACGTATTTCTCACCAACATTACATTTATGTTCACACACACTCATTGCTAGATGTCGGTGCTTAGACTCTTTCATTGTAATATCCATGCTAGTTCATTTTCTTTTTCCTGCTTTCTTCTTGTGTGTTTGTTAAACCTTAAGAAAACCAAAAAACATTAGTAGTAATTTACTTTCCTGCTGTAGTAGTAATTAAAAAAACCCAAAAAATATTTCCCGTTCTTCTTTTGCTTGTTGGGAGCTTTCCCGTGTAAATAGTTTTCTTTTCTTTTCTTTTCTTTGGGGGTCAGTAGGAGAAGACCATAATTAAATTGTTGTAGTGGCTCTTATATACTTTAATGTTGATTTAACCCAGAGCCCATATTGCCTTGTCTTCTCCTGTTTCTTGAATGCTCGCAGATTCCAGCTTAGTCCAATGCACGTGCACTCTTATTATTATTCACACCGTTTGGTTGTGCAAGTGAAAGGCAATTATGACAATATATGATGGACTGACTGAGATGAGAAAAGCTGGTATGAACTCGACCTCTTTTGTTTTTGTAAATATGATGAGCCCGTCGTTCTTGATTCAGCTTATTATGAATAAACATGTTTGCAATGACAATTAGAGATCATAGTTGCTTGTGCCATGCTTGATTAGCTATGAGTTATAATGGTTTACCTTGTGTGCCAACATGCTATTGAGATGATTATGATGTGGTATGATGGGGTGGTATCCTCCTTTGAATGATTTAAGTGACTTGACTTGGCACATGTTCACGCATGTAGTTGAAACAAAATCAACATAGCCTTCATGATATTTATGTTCATGGTGGATTATATCCTACTCATGCTTGCATCCAATGTTTATTAATTTTAATGCATGTACATGGCTGTTGTCGCTCTCTAGTTGGTCGCTTCCCAGTCTTTTGCTAGCCTTCACCTGTACTAAGTAGGAATACTGCTTGTGCATCCAGTCCCTTAAACCCCAAAGTTATTCCAGATGAGTCCACTATACCTTCCTATATGCGGTATCTACCTGCCGTTCCAAGTAAATTTGTATGTGCCAAACTCTAAACCTTCAAATAAATATTCTGTTTTGTATGCTCGAATAGCTCATGTATCAACCAAGGCCGTCCTTATCTTCTGTGTTAGGCGGGTTATTCTCAAGAGGAGTGGACTCCGCTCCTCACTCATGAGAAAATGGCTGGTCACCGGGATGCCCAGTCCCATGCTTTATGCAAACTAAATCAAAATTAATTGCAAACAAAACTCCCCTTGGGACCTGATGTATGTTGGAGACACTCGTTGTTTCGAGCAAGTCATGGATTGATGCTTGTTGGTGGAGGGGGTATAAACTTTACCATTCTATTTGGGAACCGCCTATAATTTGTTTAGCATGGAAGATATCGCCATCTCTTAGTTGTTACGTTGACAATGAAAGTATACCGCTCAAAATGCAATTTATCTCTATTTCAAAACCGAGCTCTTGCACCTCTACAAATCCCTGCTTCCCTCTACGAAGGGCCTATCCATTTACTTTTATGTTGAGTCATCACCCTCTTATTAAAGAGCACTAGCTGGAGAGCACAGCTGTCATTTGCATTCATCACTATTAATCTATGTTGGGTATGACTATGATTGGATCTATTTTACCATGAATTACAATGTCTAGTTAGTCCTTGATCTTTAAAGGTGCTCTGCATTTATGTTTTGCAGTCTCAGAAAGGGCTAGCAAGATACCATCGTGTTATATCATATTATGGTTGTTTTGAGAAAGTGTTGTCATCCGAGATTTATTATTATGGCTTGCTAGTTGATTATGCTATTGATATGAGTAATTATGAGACCTGGGAATTATTGCAAATGTGGTTAGTTATGATATATGCTGAAAACTTGAATGCTGGCTTGACATAATTACAACAACAAGAGCAAACAGAGTTTGTAAAAGTTTTTCTTTCTTTCAATTTGTCAACTGAATTGCTTGAGGACAAGCAAGGGTTTAAGCTTGGGGGAGTTGATACGTCTCCGTCGTATCTACTTTTCCAAACACTTTTGCCCTTGTTTTGGACTCTAACTTGTATGATTTGAATGGAACTAACCTGGACTGACGCTGTTTTCTACAGAATTACCTTGGTGTTGTTTTATGTGCAGAAAGCAAATATTCTCGGAAAGTCCTGAAACTCCACGGAATACCTTAGAAAAAATAATAAAAAATCCATGCCAAAGATTAAGACTAGGGGGCCCACACCCTGTCCACGAGGGTGGGGAGCGCGCCCCCCTCCTAGGCACGCCCCCTACCTCGTGGCCCCCCTGGAAACCCTCCGACGCCAATTCCAACTCTATATATTCTCTTCGGGAGAGAAAAAAATCAGAGAGAAGAAATCATCGCGTTTTACGATACGGAGCCGCCGCCAAGCCCTAAAACCTCTCGGGAGGGCTGATCTGGAGTCCGTTCGGAGCTTCGGAGAGGGGGATTCGTCACCGTCGTCATCATCAACCATCCTCCATCACCAATTTCATGATGCTCACCGCCGTGCGTGAGTAATTCCATCGTAGGCTTGCTGGACGGTGATGGGTTGGATGAGATTTATCATGTAATCGAGTTAGTTTTGTTAGGGTTTGATCCCTAGTATCCACTATGTTCTGAGATTGATGTTACTAGGGCCCGAGTGCCATGATTTCAGATCTGAACCTATTATGTTTTCATGAATATATGTGAGTTCTTGATCCTATCTTGCAAGTCTATAGTCACCTACTATGTGTTATGGTCCGGCAACCCCGAAGTGACAATAATCGGGACCACTCCCGGTGATGACCATAGTTTGAGGAGTTCATGTATTCACTATGTGCTAATGCTTTGTTCTGGTTCTCTATTAAAAGGAGGCCTTAATATCCCTTAGTTTCCAATAGGACCCCGCTGCCACGGGAGGGTAGGACAAAAGATGTCATGCAAGTTCTTTTCCATAAGCATGTATGACTATATACAGAATACATGCCTACATTACATTGATGAATTGGAGCTAGTTCTGTGTCACCCTATGTTATGACTATTACATGATGAACCGCATCCGGCATAATTATCCATCACTGATCCGGTGCCTACGAGTTTTCCATATACTGGTTTACGCTTATTTACTTTCCCGCTGCTACTGTTACAATCACTACAAAATACCAAAAACATTACTTTTGCTGTCTTTACTTTTGTTGCCGTTACCACCACTATCATATTACTGTGCTACTAAACACTTTGCTGCAGATACTAAGTTTCTAGGTGTGGTTGAATTGACAACTCAACTGCTAATACTTGAGAATATTCTTTGGCTCCCCTTGTGTGGAATCAATAAATTTGGGTTAAATACTCTACCCTCGAAAACTGTTGCGATCCCCTATACTCTTGGGTTATCACAAAGCAATACGACAATGAATGCTCAAGTCATCAAAACGGAAGCCGTGGAAGTTGCATGGCAATATATCTCGGAATGGCTATGGAAAGGCCATAATAGGTAGGTATGGTGGCTGTTTTGAGGAAGATATAATAAGGCTTATGTGTGATAGAGCGTATCATATCACAGAGTTTGGATGTACCTGCGAAGTTTGCACCGACTCTCGAGGTGAGAAAGGGCAATGCACGATACCGTAGAGGCTAGCAAATTGCGGAAAGGTAAGAGTGCATATAATCCATGGACTCACATTAGTCATAAAGAACTCATATACTTATTGCAAAAGTTTATTAGCCCTTGAAGCAAAGTACTACTACACATGCCCCAAGGGGGATAGATTGGTAGGAAAAGACCATTGCTCGTCCCCGACCGCCACTCATAAGGAAGAGAATCAATAATAAATCATGCTCCAACTTCATAGAATAACGAGAGACTATACATGCATGCTTCGGGAATCACAAACCTTAACACCAATATTGTTACTAACCACAACCGTTTACTAGTACTTCCCACATATTCCATCTCTATATCGCAAAACTATTGCAAGGAATCAAACATATCATATTCAGTGATCCATAAGTTTTAAGTAGGATTTTATGACTAACCATGCAATTGACGAATTCATGTTGACTCTCTAAATAGATATAAGTGAAGTATGAGAGTTTAATTATTTCTAAAAAAAGAACATGCCCTAACAAATATAAGTGAAGCAAAAGAGCATTCTACGAACAACGGTTTTCTTTGTGAAGAGAAACAGGCAATCCAAACTTCAAGTGATATAATTGAAGCACATGAAGCATTCTATAAAGCCATACTCAAAAGATATAAGTGAAGTGCAATGAGCATTCTATAAATAAACCATGGACTATCTCATACCATCATGGTGCATAAAAGAAAAAAATAAACACGAAAGACGCTCCAAGATTGGCACATATCACATGAACAAAACAAAGACGAAACATACCGATACTTGTTGAAGAAAGATGGGATGCCTTCCGGGGCATCCCCAAGCATATGCGCGTGAGTCTCCTTGAATATTTACTTGGGGTGCCTTAGGCATCCCCAAGCTTGAGCTCTTGCCTCTCCTCCTTCTCCTCATATCGAGACCTCTTCAATCTTTGATCACTTCATCCACCCAAAACTCAACAGAAAACTCGGTAAGATCCGTTAGTATAATAAAGCAAATCACTACTCTAAGTACTATTGCAAACTAATTCATATTTTGTTTTTTGTTGTAGCTATTGTATTATAACTTTTCCATGGCTTATACCACCGATAAAAATTGATAGTTTCATCAAAACAAGCAAAACAATGCATCACAAACAGAATCTGTTTTAAACAGGACAAACTGTAGTAATCTGAACATTCACCATACTTATGGTACTCCAAAACTTCTGAAAAATTAGGAAAAAATAAAAAATTGTATAGAAAGACTGTGCAAAAAGTTTCATAAACTTTTGACATTCCAGTAAAAAATGTAAAATTGCGCACTACAGCCGAAGTTTCTATTTTTGCACCGCACATACCAACAAGCAATCTACTCATCCGAAAGGCAAATCTTGACACATTATTTTTATAATACAATGGAATTGTACAAGGGGATAATTATTTTTGTGATAATCTTCATCAAAAATTCTACATTGTTTCCACGAGCATGAACGCAAGTGTTCAAGGTTCGCCCTCACTTCTCCAATGCATAACTTCCAATCGCTTCTCTTTTGTCGAAAAGCTTTAAGTTCCCCTCTACATTTTTTGCTTTTAAACTATATAAGAGCACTCAACAGAAATAAATGACTCTCTAAACTTCCGGGTTGTCTCCCTGGCAGCACTTTCTTTAAAGCCATTAAGCTAGGCATAAAGTGCTCAAGTAATGGATCCAGCCGGATCCCAAGGTATATCAAAGCCAAGTTTAATTAACAATGATTTGGCATTTAGTAGTGAGCACAAAGAAACATATATCATGCAATGGCAAAGTCTAATTCTCTTCCTATGCATCGGCATGTCATACAAGAACAATTCATGCACATCAAGTAAAAGGCCAATGCATAGTATAAGTAGTTTCCTGCAATTTTATCGTGTTGGAAACATAGATAGGCGGAGATATAGTTCCTCTCTCATAATAATTGCAAGTAGGAGCAGCAAGCACATGCATATTATATTCATCAAAATCATCATGTGCAACGGTAAAAGGCAACCCATCAATGTAATCCTTAATAAGTGCAAACTTCTCTGATATAGTGTAGTTTTGAGAATTCAAAAAGATAATAGGACTATCATGTGTGGGTGCAATAGCAAAAATTTCATTCTTAACATAAGGAACTATAGAAAGTTCATCTCCATAAGCATAATTCATATTGGCATCTTGGCCACAAGCATAGCAAGCATCAAGTTCATCAAAAAGGGATATTTCAAAAGAACCAACGGGATCATAGAAATTATCATAGTATTCATCCTTTGGTAAGCATGAAGGGACATTAAATAATGTATGAGTTGGAGGGTTACTCTCATTAGAAGGTGGGCATGGGTAGCTAATCCGCTCTTCCTCCTTTTGTTCTTCACTCTCCTCATCATCTTTTTCATCCAACGAACTCACATTTTCATCAATTTCTTCTTCCATAGACTCCTGCAAAATATTAGTCTCTTCTTGGACAGCGGAGACTTCACAATAAATACATCAATATCATAATTAAATTTATAATTATCATAGCAATATTTAAGGATGGAAAAATTTGCAGGTCTATAAACATCATCATCAAAAGCTTCATACTTTTCAAACAAAGATTCAATTTCATAAGCACCATTAAAAGCAACAAATTCTTCTATTCGTTCCATATCATAGTAATCATATATACCATTAGCATAAGAAGCCAAGGTTTCATTATTGCTAAATTTGCATGAAAAGGGAAGGTGTGGAGCATTCATCCTAGAGCAATAAGTATAATAATATCTCTGGCATAAATTCCAAGCATACCAATGCAACATATCAATTTGATCCCATAAAAGTTTCCCTTTTTGTGTCTAGCGATAATCCCTAAAGTATTCATGTTTATCCAACATTACTCCCATTATCAAGTTCACTGGGGTTTTCTCAGGATTATCAAAGTAGTGCATAATAATTTCACATAATGAGCATCGAGGGTTTTAGGAGGTTCCCCATCTCCATAGTAGCAAGTACAACTAATTTTTTGGTGTTTCGTGCTCCATATCCATAACTAAAGATAGAGAACAACTTAGAACATAAATAAAAACTACTTAGTGATAAAGCAAACAAGCACACACAAGAATATTCACCCCACACTATTGCTCCCCGGGAATAGCGCCAGAAAATAGTCTTGATAACCCATAGGTATAGGGGACCGTTCGTAGCCTTCTTCAATAAATAAGAGTGTCGAACCCAACGAGGAGCTAAAGGTAGAACAAATATCCCCTCAAGTTCTATCAACCACCGATACAACTCGACGCACACTTGATGTTTTATTTACCTAAAACAAGTATGAAACTATTTTGCAAGAATAAAACTATGAGTACTTTGGAAGAATAAAACTAGGAATAAATTGTGAGGTGATAAAAGTGGATAGTTTTTTTGAACAAGAAAGTCATTTGTCCCTAGGCAATCAATAAAAATTATCGGTAATCATTCTTGTAATTTTATACGAGGGAGAGGCATGAGCTAACTTACTTTCTCTACTTGGATCATATGCACTTATGATTGGACCGCTAGCAAGCATCCGCAACTACTAAAGATCATTAAGGTCGTGAAACCCAACCATAGCATTAAGTATCAAGTCCTCTTTATCCCACATTCAACAATCCACCTACTCGGGTTTAAGCTTCTGTCACTCTCGCAACCCACCATAAGAAAATCATGAACGTATTGCAACATCCTATAGCGGGGAACCCTCCATTAGCGCGACACGGAGGGCACCATAGGACATCACCATAAATGAATTATACAAGCATACCAACCAAGATCACGATTAACCCACATGACAAAACAAATCTACTCAAACATCATAGGATAACCATAGATCATTGGGAAATAATATATGGAGTTGAGCACCATGTTTAAGAAAAGATTACAGTGGGAAGAAGAGGTGCTACACCGCTGCATAGAGGGGGAGAGATTTGGTGTTGACGGTAGCAAGATTGTTGATGTAGATCGCCGTCACGATCCTTGCCCCGACGGCGCACCGACGCCACCGGGAGAGAGGGGGAGAGAGAGCCCCCTCCTCCTTCTTCTTCCTTGTCCTTCCCACTAGATGGGAGGAGAGTTACCCCTCTGGTCCATGTCCTCCGTGGCGGTGGAGGGGTGAGAGCCCCTCCGAGATAGGATCTCCCTCTCTGTTCTCTTCTGTTTCGCGCTCCCCAGATCTGGCCGAAAACTATTTCTTATATTTCGGGAGATCCATAACTCCGATTGCGTTGAGATTTTAACACGCTTTTTTTTTCTGGATATAAGCTTCCTTGCGTCCGAAGTAGAGCTCCAGCCGATGTACGAGGCGATCACAACCCACCACCACGCGCCTGGCCCCTAGGGCGCGCCCTGGTGTCTTGTCATCACTGTGAGCCCTATTTCCGATGATTCCAACTCCCAAAATCACATATATTCCAAAATAATTCTTCGTAAAATTTTATTGCATTTGGACTTCGTTTGATATTTATTTTCTGTGAAACAAAAAACATGCAATAAACAGGAACTGGCACTGGCACTAGATCAATAGGTTAGTCCAATAAATCATATACAAAGTTGCCAAAAATATGTGAAAGTTGTATAATATTGGCATGAAACAATCAAAATTATAGATACGATGGAGACGCATCAGGGATGCCCTTGAGTGACATCCCCTCTCTCTTCTAACGACCATCGGTATTTTACTTGGAACTATATTTTTATTCGTCACATATCATGAGTTCTGCTTGGAGCATCTTGTATTATATGAGTCTTTGCTTGTTTTTGGTTTTCATTTGTGTCAAGTATCCTTGCTGAACACACCTATTTGAGAGAGCCAAAATTATGCTATGATTTGTTAGAATTGCTCTTCACATGTTGGTATTGAAAGTGTAACACTCAATGGATTGCTCCAAAAGATCTACATCAACATTGAGCATCCACATCTTCACTATCTACATCAAGTCATCATCGACAAAAACCCAAGGTTAGTTCATCCCTCTTAGGGGGGATATCACATCTAGGGGGAACTTTTCTCTAAAAATTGAGCTAAAGCAACTCTAATGGTGTGAACACATCAATGCTTTATCTAAAAGTGGTAACCCCACTTGTGCTTAAACGATGAGTATGACCTACGATCAAATGTTCTCATTTGACTCCTCAGTCAATATTCTCATATGTAGATGACCTAGCCATCACCAATTGCTTGATAGATGCTAGAATTGTTTGTGCATGCTTTATCACATATTTCATTTGCTATCTTATTGTGTGAGCATGTTGGTTGCATAATTTATCCATTCGAGGACATCCATTTGTTGTTTTTGATTGTCTTGGTTTTAGTGACCAGATGGAAGGACAAGAATGCCTAAGAACCTTCTCTAGCTATCTATGCCTTTTCTCTTCTCAAAATCTATTCATGCTACATCACAAAAATTGAACAAGTCTTTTTCGGACCCTTCGGGTGAGGAGCACTCGGAGTCACTGATCCATCCAGGGTTTCCTTCCAAACCTTCTTGTGAATTTCGGTCAGACCAACAGACTCCTATTCGGTCCCATCGAAATCACCAGATTGATCTAGGTTTTCATCTCAGTCATATTGATTAGAATGACTCGGTCCCACTGAGTTGTAATAACTGCGCATGTTTGCATCTCGGCGCCACTGAACCATTGCATTCGGTGCCGCCAACTGGGTATATATACCCTGCGAACCCATACAGTTGAAAACTTCTTCAAACCGCTCGTGCTCGTGCCCCAATGGTGCCGCACCTTGGCCTTTGGATCGTCGCCATCTCTACCTATGCGCCTCCGCTGTAGGTCTCCACCACCGTCAATGGGATTCTCCACCATTGTTGTCGCTGTAGCGAATCATCGCCAAGTTAGGGTACGGTTAGACCACTTTGTGCTATTCCTCTTTCCAATTCAGTGCACAAAGTCAATGCCTAGCTTCTTGCCACAAATGAGAACTTCCTATCCACAAAAAAACTTCTTTAGATTAGATTTTTTGAGAAAAATTAGGGTTAGGTTTCCGCCGAGCTCATCTCGGACCGACAGAAATGAAGTTCTCGGTCCCACCGATTGGCCCTGGCCATTGCACTAAGTACAACTCGGTGCCACCGAAGTGTATTGATCGGTGAGACCAAAAGCAAAACCTCAGTGAAACACTAGCATCTCGGAGTCACCGAACTGCAACTCGGTCTGGCCGATGTTGTGTGTTTAGACTCTGTTAGTGCTTCAGTGTCACCGAGATTTTCATATCGGTAGCTCCGAAATGCTTTCTGCGGAAAACTAAAACTAAAGTTTTGATTCAAACTTTTTGCAAAACAAGTTGCTTTTTGTGATGCTCATCCACTCTGTCCATACCTATCTATTCATAGGGTCTGTCTGCAAGATGTCTGAAGGAAGTGACAGCCAGAACAGGTTAGCGGAGGAGGTAAATCTCAGTGTGGGCATAAGCCCTAGTGGAAGCTATGATGAGGGCAGCAGAAGCACTCCTAGCAATCTACCCAAAGCTGCCACTAGACAAAGAAAGAAGAGAACCTCAGACAGTGAGGATGAAGGGGAGGTCACCTCAAAGAAGAAAGAGTATGCTGCTGCTACAAAACTAGGTCTTCAAAAGAAAGCCCCTGCTAAGAGAGTTCCTATGTCTAAGGTCAGGAAATCAACAGTTGCTCAAGAAACAATGAAATTCACACTTCAACAGTCTAATGATGATGAGGTTGCTGGAAAGAAGAAGAGATCTAGAACAACAACTACAAAAGTGCTTGGCAAGCCTTCCATGAGGTAAGAGGAAGAAGAGGAAGAGGAACCAGCTGCACCCCTGCCAAATCTCAGAAGTTGATGGCAGATGCCATTAAATCTTTAGGTGCACCCTCCAAGCCCAAGCCCAATGCTCCAGCTCCGGCACCTAGGACTACTGCTCCCAAGAGAACCACAAGAAATATCCCTGCTGCTGAAAAGAACAAGGCCCCAGTGCCAAGGTTCAAGAGGACGAAGAGCCACAACTGCTTAGAAAATTGAAGCCAAAGATTCCAAACCATGATGATGGACATCCAGTGGCTGAAAACATGAAGACGAGGAAGGATAGTGGACTAAGAGCATGGAGGAAAGTTGATCCCTATGCTACAAGGAGAAGAACAGTTGTTGATTATCATTTCCGTACCAAAGAACAACAAGATTTCTATGAGACATTTTTGCTCGACAAGAAGCCCATTATAAGCAACATGAAGTGGGTGGATTGGAAGTACATAGATGTAAATGAAGAATACTTCCCCCATGTCCATGAGAGTTTTAGATTGACAGGTGTTGATGCTTTTTTGGGACAAAATCTAACCAAATGGAATGATGAGATGGTGATGCAGTATTACTCCACTGCACACTTCTACCCAAATGGAAAGATTGTGTGGATGACCGAGGGCACTTGATACCAGTCATCAATCTCTGTGTGGGCTGGTCTCATCAAGGCCCCAGAAGAAGATGAGAATGACATTGATGTATATGGAAAAACCCAGGATGGATCACAACACAATGGCACACATGTACAAGACTATTCCTGATGAAGCATTGGAAACTAACAAGTTTGGCTCCATATACTTTCTGCTTGCTAGTTTGGCCACTACAAACTATATCTTGAGGCACCCCTTGTTGCCTAAGTCTGGAGATGAGAGAATGTCCATGGCCACTCCATCAACCTACTGCATTAGTTTGATATACCACAGAATTCAAAGTCATGAGCGTGATTGTAGAAACAGTTGATACGTCTCCAACATATCTATAATTTTTTATTGTTCCATGCTGTTATATTATCATTCTTGGATGTTTTACAATCATTTTATAACAACTTTATATAATTTTTTGGGACTAACCTATTGACATAGTGCCCAGTGCCAGTAGCTATTTTTTGCTTGTTATTTAGTTCGCGGAAAATAAATACCAAACAGAGTCCAAACGCAACGAATTTTTTTGGAGAATTTTTCTATGCCAAAAGACACAGGATGGGCCAAAGAAGTACCAGAGGGGTGCTCGAGGGGAGAACAACCCACCTTGGCGTGCCTAGGGGCCAAGGCACGCCCTGGTGGATTAAGCCCACCTCTGTGGCCTCCCGCATCGCCTCTTTGCTCTATAAATACCTCAATATTCCAAAACCCCTAGGGGAGTAGCCGAAACACAATTCCAGCCACCGCAAGTTCCAGAAACCACATATCCAATCTAGACACCATCATGGAGGGGTTCATCATCCTCATTGGGCCTCTCCGATGATGCGTGAGTAGTTCATTGTAGACCTACGGGTCCTTAGTTAGTAGCTATATGGTTCCTCTCTCTCTCTCTTGATTCTCAACACAATGATTTCTTGGAGATCTATTTGATGCAACTCCTTTTGCGGTGTGTTGGGATCTGATGAACTTTGAGTTTAGGATCAGATCTATGTTTTTAGCCATGAAAGTTATTTGAGTTTCTTTGATCTCTTATATGCATGAGTACTTATAGCCTCATATTTGTTCTTCAAATCTCTTGTTTAGGTAGGCCAACTAGATCGATTTTACGGTGCTCAATCCTAGTGACAGAAGGGGAAATGACACGTATGTATCGTTGCTATTAAGGATAACAAGATGGGGTCTATTCCTACATGAATATATCTTGTCTACATCATGTCATCATTCTTATTGCATTACTCCGGTTCTCCGAGAACTTAATACACTAGATGCATGCTAGATAGCGGTCGATGTGTGGAGTAATAGTAGTAGATGCAGGAAGGAGTCGGTCTACTAATCTTGGACGTGATGCCTGAGTAATGATCATTGCTAAGATATCATCCCGATTATTTGAAGTTCTATCAATTGCCCAACAGTAATTTGTTTACCCGTTGTTTGCTAGTTTTCTCGAGAGAAGCCACTAGTGAAATCTACGACCACCCGGGTCTCTTCTTTATCATATTTGCCTTCAAGATCTATTTTTATTTGCTTTTATTTTCAGATCTATTAATCCAAAAACCCCAAAATACCTTGCTGCAATTTATTGTTATTTGTTTTATCTCATGTTCTCGCAAGATCTATTTACCCAATCTACTACAATTTTATCTATATTTATACCCGGAAGGGATTGACAACCCCTATTTTACGTCGTGTTGCAAGTAGTTGTTCTTTGTGTGCAAGTACCATTTACGTAGTGTTGCGTGGTTCTCCTATTGGTTTGATAACTTTGGTCTCATCGCCGAGGGAAATACCTACCGTAGTTGTGCCGCATCATCGCTTCCTCTTTGGGGAAATACCGATGTAGTTCAAGCCGCATCAAAAGGAATTTTTGGTGCCCTTGCTGGGGAGACATCATCAACCTCTACCAGGTTCCTAATCACAAATCTCATTTCCTTGGAATTTACATTATTTGCCATTTGCCTCTCGTTTTCATCTCCCCCACTTCACAAAATTTGCCGTTTTATTCGCCCTCTTTTTCGTTTGCGTTTCTCATTGTAATTTTTTTGCTAGGATTTGTCACCATGAGTGACTTTGGTATGGAAGAAACAAATGATGGCCTAACTCCTAAAATTGGACGATCTGGCAATCTAGATGCTAAAACTTTTGTTTTGGGGCAAGGGAATGTTATAGGAAAAGACGTATCCAAGAATTTTTCAATTGTGTTGGGAATTCTAGTCTTGACGATGTTCCTATACTTAAAAGGACTAAATCTTATGAGGAAGCTATTTCAACACTAGTTCTGAAACTTGAAAATAAATTTATCCGTACCCATCCTACCTTGCAGAGATTGTTTTTTGAGTTACCCGTTATAAAGAATCCCAAGGCTAAAAAGTATGCCACCCTTGTTCTTATGAATGAATTTTATTACATAATAAAGGAACCTAGGGAAATTTTTGATTTGTATGGTATGAATCGTGAAAAACCGATGACAGATGAGATTTTTTTATAATAGTGATTATGTGGCAAGGCATTTTCTTGGGGATAATCGAATCTTTGATGAGAATCTTAAAAAGGAAGTCCCTGTTTTAGATATAAATCAACAAGTTTTCAATGATGTCAATCAACACTATTCTTGGATTGTTGCCGGTAATGAAAGGGGATATGATGATAAGCGACTTCATAGTGCTAAAATCTCTATGGATAAGGTGTTTTATTTTGTTTTTGCAAAACCTCGTGAGAAAAACACCTCTAAGGAAAATGAAACTAAATATGACAATACTTGAATCTATGCATTATGCCTAGCTAGAGGCATAAAACGATAACGCTTGTTGGGAGGCAACCCAATGAATAAAATTTATTTTTTTCTTTATCTTTCTATTCTTGAGTGTTTGAAGAATTATGCTTCTGTTATGATTGTGTTTTTTTTATGTTTATTAGTTTTTGTGCCAAGTAAAGCCTTTGGGATCATGTTGGGTGATAGTTGATTTGATCTTGTTGAAAACAGAAACCTTTGCATCCAGTAAAACAATTTTTAAAATTCACAGAAGCGTCATAAAATTCTGAATTTTTTATACAAGATTGATATACAAATTGCCCATGTTTTCCTAACTTTTTAGAATTTTTGGAGTTATAGAAGTATTCAAAGTTTTCAGATTGCTACAGACTGTTCTGTTTTTGACAGATTCTGTTTTCTTTGCATTGTGTACTTATTTTGATGAATCTATGGACTCTATCGGGCGTATGAGCCATAGAAAAGTTGGAATACAGTAGATATAATGCAAAAATAAAATATGAATGGGTTTGCAACAGTACTTAGAGTAGTGATTTGCTTTGTTATACTAACGGATCTCATGAAGGTTTTGTTAAGTTTTGTGTGATTGAACTTTTCAAGTTTTGGGTGAGATCACGATGGATGAAGGAATAAGGAGTAAGACGAGCCTAAGCTTGGGGATGCCCATGGCATCGCAAGATATTATCTAAAAAGATAAGCAAGCAACTAAGCTTGGGGATGCCCAAGTGGCTTCCCCTCTTTTTTCTAACGACCATCGGTATTTTACTTGGAGCTATATTTTTATTTTTCACATATCATGAATTTTGCTTGGAGCGTCTTGTATGATATGAGTCTTTGCTTGTTTTGATTTTATTTTAAGTCAAGTATCCTTGTTGGACACAACTATTTGAGGGATCGAAAATTATGCTATGATTTGTTAGAATTGCTCTCTATGCTGCACTTAAATCTTTATGAGCTCTGGAATTGCTCTAGTGCTTCACTTATATCTTTTTGAGCATGGTGTGCTTTAGTATTTTTGAAGAAATGCTCTCATGCTTCACTTAGATTTATTTGAGAGTTAGTATTTTTTTTAAGAATTTCTCTCTTGCTTCACTTATATTATTTTGAGAGAGCAAAAAAATTATGCTCATGTTCTTCACTTAGATTTCTTTGACCTATCAAAAGCAACATATGAAATTAGTCCCAAAGTGATAGATATTCAAGAGGGATATAATAAAAACTTTAATGAAGATCATTGGACAAAATTAACTTGATTCTTTGTAATAGTTTTGCGATATGATGATATAATATGTGAGTCATGTTGATGAGTAATTATGCTTTAGTAAGATTATTGATGTTAAGGTTTGTGATTCCCTATGCAATCACGAAAGTTAATAGTTATGCAATGAAATTATATCCTACTTATGGTGCTCTATTCGGTGTTAGTTATGCTTAATGCTCGCTTATGAGATTTTTTGTTTCTTGGTTGGATGCTTCTCAATCTTTTACTAGCCTTCATTTGCACTAAGTATGATCAATACTTGTGAATCCAAAATCTTTAAACCACTTTTGCCATATGAGTCCACTATACATACCTCTATGCGGTATTCTTTTGACATTCTAAGCAAATTTGTATGTGCCATCTCTAATCTTCAAAATAAATTTCTCTTTTGTGTGCTGGTACCGCTCATGAAACGGTAGGGGGTGGCTGATATTTTTCCATGCTAGATGTGTTATTCTCAAGATGAGTGTTTATTCACTTGTCATTGCACGAGAGTACGGCAAATGTATTAGGGATGCCCAGTCCTGAAATGAAAATGAGTTTACTTTATGTTGTCAAATAATAAATTTCTTGGAAAGTGTTGGCATGGATGGCACCCATGGATTCGGTTAGCCGTGGAATGTGAAAGTATGATGGAAAAAGGAATAAACTTTATTTTCTGTTTGGGAACCGCCTATGATATATCTAGAATGTAAAGTATTGGGAACTACTCGATCGTTTTTGCTGACAGGAAAAGCATGCCACCCAAAATGTTTTTATCTCTATCTTTTTCGCTTTGAGCTCTGACACCTCTACAAATCCCTACCTCCCTCTATGAAGGGACTTTCTATTTACTTTATGCAATTTTTATTTTTATTTGAGTCTCCATCTTCTCTTATAAAGCACCAACTAAGGGTCACTATGATCATACTTGGGCATTGCATGTAGCTAATACGCGAGTGTGTTTCATGAATGAATCAATGATTGAGCATAATGGGGTAGGGATAACTTGCTTTAGTGTTGATATTTTGAAAGGCATGGTTTCTTGTTTATATGCTTGAGTATTGAAATCTTCATGTCAAAACTAGACTATTGCTTTGAATCATATAAAAGTCCAAATGTCCATGCTACAAAGAAAAGAATATGTGATGAACATGTTAGGCAGCATTCCATATCAAAAATTCTGTTTTATTCATTTACCTACTCGAGGACGAGAAGGAATTAAGCTTGGGGATGTTGATATTTTGAAAGGCATGGTTTCTCTTCGCCGTCTGCCGGCGGATGACAAAGAGCCTCTTTGCCGTCCGCTTCCACATAGCGCTCGACAAAGAATGTGCAGATGGCAAAAAGTCTATTTGCCGTCCGCTGATTCTTTGCCGTCAGCTAGCTGACGGAAAAGAGCTAGAAGGCAGACAACAAAGGGCCAGGTGGCCCCCACAGGGCACGGCGTGGCTAGGCCAGCTTCTTTGCTATCAGCCTGGTCTTTGCCGTCTGCCTTCTGGACCTTTGTCGTCCGCTGGCGGACGTCAAAAGAAATGGCCCAGCTAATGGCCGTCTCCCCCCTCCTATGCTCGCTCTCTGTCTCTCCGGCCCCACCACCCTCTCTCCCAACTCAACCGTGCCCGCGCCCCCAACTCAACCGCTCCCGCGCCCGCAACGCCACCGTCGAACACCGTCGCCGCCCGGACGCTGCCGCCACCCCACCCCGCCGCAGCACCACCCCGCTGCCCGGAGCCCTGTGGCCCGGACGCCACCACCGCCCGGCGCCCCCTCCGCCCGGCAAGCGCTGCCCCGCCGCCGCCCCCACGCTGCCGCCGCCCCACCCCGCCGGAGCACCACCCCGCCGCCCCAGAGCCCCGCGGTCTCGTCGCCACCACCGCCTGGCGCCCCCCCCGCCCGGCCAGCGCCACCCCGCCGCCTTGAAGCCCTGTGGACCGGTCGCCACCATCGCCCGGTGCCCCCTCCGCCCGTCTAGTGCCCCTTCGCCGCCGAGCAACCCCGCCGCCCCTGGGCCTACCGCAGGTGAGCCCCGGCCGCACCCCTCTTCGACTTTTTTTGGTTTTTTCTGTTTTTTTAGTTTAGATTACTTTTAGTTTGGTTTTATATTTAGTTTAGTTTAGATTACTGTTAGTTTGGTTCTATATTTAGTTTAGTTTAGATTTCTTTTAGTTTGGTCTTAGGTTTAGTTTAGTTTTAGGTTTATGTTTAGTCGTGAAAAAACTAAGAATAATTAGAAGAAGAGGAGGAGAAGAAGAATAGCTAGGTTTAGGTGTAGTTTTTTCCTGTTTTGTTTTAGGTTAATTAGTGCTAGGTTAAAGAAGAGGAAAAAGGAGAAGAAGAAGAACAGCAGGAGGAGGAGGAGGAGAAGAAAGAAGAAGAAAAAAAGAAGAAGAAGAAAGAGAAGAGGAGAAGAAGAAGAAGAAGAAGAAGAAGAAGAAGAAGAAGAAGAAGAAGAAGAAAGGGGAGAGTAGGAGAAGAAGAAGAAGAAGATAAGAAGAAAAGGAAAAAAGAGACCCTGACCCCAACACCCCGACACCTCGGCATGACACCCTGACCCCGACCCCCGACCCCTGACACCCTGACACCAAACCCCGACTCCCGACCCCTGACACCCTGACACCAAACCCCGACCCCGACCCCCGACCAACCGACACCCTGACACCACACCCCGATCCACACCCCGACCCCGACCCCGACACCGGCACGACACCCCGGCACGACATACCAACCCCGACACTACACGCCGACCCCGACCACCAACACCCTGACACCTGACACCCGACCACCGACACCCTGACACCACATCCACCCTTACCCCAACCCCCGACACCCTGACACCATACCTCGACCCCGACCCCTACCCTGACACCCTGACACCCTGACCCCGACACGACACCCCGACCCTGACACCCCGACACCCTGACACCACACCCCGACCCCATATATATTTGTGTTGATCGGGTGTATTTTTATTATGATACACTTAAATTATATATGTATTATTATGTTCATGTCAGGTATCCAAATTTTTTATGTTGTACTAATTTCGTTTACCTTTTGTCATTGCAGGTGTTGACAGGATGGTGGGCAAGGGTCCAGAGCGCCCAGATCCTCCTGCGAGCGCTACTGGGAGGGGTGGTTCCATTATTCCAGCCCAGCCCCTCCAGAGAGTGCTGCTAGACAGTATGCAGACAACTACGGCGGGCACTTGTTCTTCGGCTAGGAGAGGTCGGGGGAGGACGAAGAAGCCTGCTAGAGGTGGACGTGGCAGCGGGAGAGGTAGGAAGGCTGTTATGCCTTCCTCACCGCCACCCTCAGCTGATTCACCCGACCATAGGAGTGCTCCGTCTGACATGGACCCGTCTCGGACTCCAGTCCATGAGCCTCCGGTCGCTGATCCTCCCCCCACCAGACTCGGGTCGTCGATCCTTCGCCCCACGTGAGTTCGGTCCTAGAGTCTTTGTCTTAGAAGACTCCGATCACGGGGTCTTTGTCCCAGAAGACTCCGGTCACAGGGTCTTCGTCCCAGAAGACTCCGGTCACGAGGTCTTCGGTCCACGAGACTCCGGAGGCTATTGGATCGAAGGATGGTAGCAAGGACACCTTTTCAGATGATAGATACAGCGACGACGAGCTGGTTGAGAAGGGCAAGAAGGTCTACAAGCGCGGCTGTACAAACCTCCTGCTCGTGTCGACGACCCCCGACCAGAGGTGGTTGATTGCGCCTAAAGGGTTGAAGTAAGTGCATTTACTATTTTTAACCTTTTACCTTCATGTTCCTTCAAATTGATATCCAATGTGTTGGCCTTGTCATACTGCAGGGGTTGGGTACGCCCCCGTGGTTCCCGTAGGCCCAACCAGGTCCTTGGTGTGCTTTGCCGGCAGCACTTCCCTGGGTGGGTCACGTTGCCCGGTGAGGGTCAGGTTCCACAGCTAGCACTGATCTGGGAGCTATACTTGGTTGCCCTGGCCCCGCCAGAGGAGAGGGTCGACGGTGTCTTGTGCGAGACGGTGGCCGACATTGTGTTCCGTCGGTTTTGGGTAATTTCTCCTTTAAGGAATTAAAAATCAACAGTACCTAGTGATTGTACCAATCAGTGTTGTCTTGTTTGATTGCAGACCTTCTACAGGGTTTCAGAGGGAGAGCAGGAGGCCGCGTGTATGGTTGTCGAAAACGAGTGCAAACGCCTACTTCAGAACTTAAGGCACGAGGCTCGGGTGCAGGCCGTTCGAGACTACTACGCCTCGAAGCGTATTAGGAGGGGCAAGCAGAAGTGTCACGGCAAGTTTCTGAGTAAGGAGAAGTACATGCAGGTAATTACCTATTCTTAAGGCCTTGAACTTAGTTTTCTTGATTTGATTCGTAGGCGTAGCGCTAAAATTTCTCTTGACTCACTTAGGTGCCCAGAGATGGTGTGTGGATAAGATGGCCTGTTGGGAGGCGTTGGTGGATGCGTGGTGCTCTGCCCAATGGAAAGTCGAACACCAAAGGGCCAAGGATAAGCGCGGGCAAATGGAAGGTGTGCCACACCATCAAGGGAGCTCCAACCTGTTTGAGTATGGGGATAACTGGGTATGTGGTTTGCTACATGATTCATGCAATTCATTCTTCATGCTAGATAGTTCATTCATGACATAATTAGCTCTAAAATGACATAATAACCTTAGATAGCTCTATAGAATACCTAAATATGCTATAGTTAGCTCTAAAATGACATAATAACCTTGGATAGCTCAATAATGAAATAATTAGCATACTTTGGTCAAAAATGGCATAATAATCTTGGTTACCTCGAAATTGACCTAAACTTAGCTTATTTTCCTCGAAAATGACATAATAACCTTTCTTAGCTCCAAAATGATCTTTTTATATAGCAATATCATTCTTCATGCTAGCTTGAGCCCTTAACTAATATTTTGTTCCTCTCTCTCAGGCGCACCGCCACAAGAAGCCTATGCCAGGTCTGTTCGACCTCTATGGCATGGCCCATATGGCCCCGTACA
This sequence comes from Triticum aestivum, assembly GCF_018294505.1. Classification (NCBI taxonomy): domain Eukaryota; kingdom Viridiplantae; phylum Streptophyta; class Magnoliopsida; order Poales; family Poaceae; genus Triticum; species Triticum aestivum. Next base: position 636,028,382 of record NC_057806.1, read on the forward strand.
AGAAGGCCAAGCCATTCACGGAGTCTGACCTAGATGATCCAGAGAGCTTCACCAACAAGACCTCCCACCACAAGCTTGTGAAGTACAGACACGAGTGGAAGGCGAGGAAAGGGGAGGACTTTAACCCGAGCCAGGATCCTTTTGATACAGAGCTGGTGATGATATCTGGTGGTGGGAGGTCCCATGGCTCTCTAGCCATTGGTGATGGACTGATACGTTGTCCTAAGACTCTCCCGCAGATCAAGAAGCGCCTGAGTAGCTCTGATCCTGAGATAACGCCTGGTGCATGGCCTGCGGAGATCGCCATGGCGGTTAGTTATACACACTCTCTCATCTTTCCTCCATTACATTGTGTGTGCGTCCGTCGATGATTACAATGCTAACGAGGAGTGGTGTGTTGCAGGCTATTGTTGAGAAAGAGAGATTGAAGACGAAGGAGCTTGTGGAGGAGGCAAAAAAGGAGGCACAAGAGGAGATGGAGGATATGACGGCTAAGCTGTTGGAGGAGGAGAGGAACCGGAACGACATCGCTAACCGGGCCCTATACGAGCTCATCGTGGTACGTTTCTCGTGCATATTAGCCCAATCATGCACGTAATGTTCGCATTACTATCTAATATGCACGTAATATTACTATCTAATATTAGCCCAATCATGCACGTAATGTTCGCATGATTTTCTTCATCTTCTAGTCTTCTTCTTCTTCTTCTCCTCCTTCTTCTCCTTCTTCTTCTTCTTCTTCTTCTTCTTCTTCTTCTTCTTCTTCTTCTTCTTCTT